>NC_056744.1:5528819-5711319 GCF_019279795.1 Protopterus annectens
GCAAAATTATTGGATGCTCCATTACAGCATGATACTTTGTTTGGTGTTAAGGCAGAAGAGGTGTTAAAGAAAATGGAGGATAAAACGAAATCTGTGCAGACTGTAAAAGATTTCTTACAGGTTCAACCACCCAGATTTAGCAGGAACTGGCCTTCTAAAAATTGGTCCTTTCCAGTGTCAGACAGGCCGCAAAGAGGCAGATACAGATGCCCTAGAGGTAGATCTCAGCCCCAAGGCTCATACAGACCTAAACAATGGAGTGCTTCTAACTCCAAAAGTAGAGAAGACAAATCACAACCATATAGGAAACAGTCCCAATGACTTCCCATTGCCAATGCCAAGCACTTATCTTTTGGCAGCACCCTTAGAGGGAAAGCTAGCACTTTTCTCACAAAATTGGCACACGATCACCCAGGACAAATGGGTACTGAATATTGTTTCTCAGGGCTACAGGTTCCACTTTCACACCCTTCCAAAGGCAAAAGGTATGCCAGACCTGCCACACAGTCAATGGGCAGAGGCACAAAAGCAAATTTCATCTCTCATGGACATGAGGGCTATTCAGAGAGTACCACAGCAAGAACAGGGACAAGGATTTTACTCGAGGCTTTTCTTGGTACCCAGAAAGGACAAAGTATGGAGACCAGTACTGGACCTGTCTGTTCTAAATACTTTTCTGGACATTCCAAAATTCAAAATGCTAACACTGCAGCAACTTCTGCCCATGCTGGGCAAGAAAGCTTGGCTTGTAACTTTAGACCTCAAAGAGGCATACCTGCATGTTCCAATCAGACAATCTTGCAGAAGATACCTCAGATTCATAGCTGGCTCAATGCACTACCAATTCTCTGCACTGCCCTTTGGCTTATCTACTGCGCCCAGAGTCTTCACAAAATGCCTGGCACCAGTAATTGCAATTTGCAGACAGAGGAATTCAGATATATCCCTACTTGGACGACTGCCTTATTCAAGCAGAGAACAAGGACATTCTACTAAAGCATCTGGCGTTTGTAAAAAGATTACTGATTTCCCTAGGGTACACAGTAAACGAAAAGAAATCAAAACTAGTACCCACTCAAGAGATAAAATTCCTGGGTGCAAGCTTAAATACAACTGCCCAGATGGCTTATCTCACACCAGACAAACAAAGGCAATTGACTTCTTACAAATGTTGGCAACAAAGACCCAGTTATCTGCAAGAAAAATTTTGCAGGCTTTGGGCTTCATGGCATCCTGCATTCTGCTCATTCCGTATGCAAGACTGCATATGAGGAAGCTACAATGGTACCTAAAAAGTGTTTGGACTCAACATTGCCACAGCCTGGAAACATTAATCACCCTCATTCCCTGCCTGCAACAGGAGTTTCGATGGTGGACACTGGCCTGTCACCACAACAAGGGGCAGCCATTCATTTTACCCACAGCCAGGCAGACTCTAACAACAGATGCATCGGATTATGCCTGGGGGGCACACATGGTAGGAAAATGTATTTAGGGCACGTGGCCCGCAAGCCAAATGCATCTACATATCAATCAGAAAGAGATGCTAACTGTACAGAATGCCCTGACAGCCTTCAAGGATCTACTCCATCCAGGACAACTACTGTTAAGAAGGGACAATACTACTGTCATGTGGTACATAAACAAGCAAGGGGGTACACACTCCTACCCCCTCTGTAGGCAAGCCATGACTTTGTGTAATACAGCATTGGCCTATCAAGTGCATCTGCAAGCACAATTCCTGCCAGGAAAGACAAATACTCTGGCAGACGAACTAAGCAGAAACCTCATGGATCCTCACGAGTGGAAACTAGACCCACAAGTCTTCAGTATGATAACAAGGGAATGGGGATGCACAGACATAGATCTATTTGCCTCCCCTCACAACTGCCAACTACAGAGATTCTGCATGAGGACTTATCACACACAAGCATGGAAGGTGGATGCTCTGTCATTCAGCTGGAAAACCCTGACAGTATATGCCTTTCCTCCACTGCCTCTCCCCCCCAAGGTACTCCTAATGGTCAGACAAGAGAAGCCAAAAATGATTCTGATTGCCCCAGACTGGCCACGCCAGCACTGGTACCCAATCCTGAAGAGCTTGTCTCAAGGCCCAGCCTGGACTTTAAAATTCCTCATCTTCTGATGCAACAAAACAATCAGATCCAGCACAGCCAACTCAGAACCTTAAATCTGGCTGCTTGGCGAATAATATAACCACTCAGAACACAACTCTCTCTAAAGCAGTTATGGATGTTATTTTGGAAGCCAGGAGGCCCAGCACCAGAAAATCTTATGCAGAAAAATGGAAGAGATTCTGTGCTTGGAATTAAGCACAAAGAATTGACCCGCTTGTTCCAAATATTCCTCAGATTTTACAATACCTAACTGAGATGCTGGATAAAGGCCTATCCTTCTCATCAATTAAGATCCACGCCTCTGCCATTTCAGCTCATTACAATACATAACCACCTATTTTTTCTAATCCACTGTTAAGGCAGTACCTCAGAGGGGCCAAAAACATAAGACCCCCAAGGAGAGCACCGATACCTACATGGGACCTCCTCAATTTTGTCTTGGAAAAGCTCACACTGCCTCCGTTTGAGACAGCCAATACAGCCAAGATTAAATTCTTATGGAAAACAGCTCTGCTCCTAGCAATAACTTTAGCAAGAAGAGTCTCAGTGTTACAGGCATTAATGGCAGTGGAACCTTTTATCATTTTCCATCCGGACAGGGTTTCTGTAAGGGAAAACCTAACATTTATGCCAAAGATGGTATCCAGTGTGGCTCTTAATCAAACCATTCATTTGCCTACTTTTTATCCAAATCCCCAGAATAAAGGGGAGAGACTACTGCATTCTTTGGACGTACACAGACAGCTACGCTTCTACTTGGACAAAACTAAAGCTTTCAGAAAGACTGAGCAACTTTTAGTGGCATATGCTGCAGGATCACAAGGAAAGGCTATCTCAAAACAGACTATTTCAGAATGGATAGGACACTGTATTCGTTTCTGCTATGCACAACATGGCAAATCAGTGCCTAAGGGGATTAGGCCACATTCTGCCAGGGTAGCAGCCACATCAGCAGCTTTTCTCAGAGGAGTACCAACCAAGGAAATTTTGGAAGCTGCAACTTGGAGTTCAGTGCACACTTTTACCAAGCACTACCACTTGCCTCTTTACTCTAAATCTAGAGCAGGCTTTGGCACTGCAGTTCTGCAGGGCCTCATAGCCACTCCTAATTCTATTTAGACCCAGCTGCCCAACCTCAGCTTTGGGATTCAACCCAAGTGTAATGACTGCAACAGTGAAAGGCAATGAACATAGTACAGTTGTGTACCTACCATAAATGTAGATGTTCGAGTGTATTCACTGTTGCAGTCCAGGTTACCCACCCACCATCCCTCTTTTTCTATGCTGGGACTTACCTGTACTTCTCTATTCTATACAACCTATGTGGTGTATTTGCTTGTAGATGAAGGTATTGTTTATTTTAGTGCATGCTTTTTATAAGCAATGTTTTTAGCCTACCCTTTTGGGGGCACCTGACATCTGGGGCAAGGAAAAACTGAAGAAAATGACGTCGGCTGCATCTTATATACCCTTGGTGCACTGACGTCAGGGATGAGGCGACAGCAACCGATGCTGGACCAGGACTTTGGAATTCAGACCGACTGTGGGTAGCCTGCCAGCAGGATAACCCAAGTGTAATGACTGCAACAGTGAATACACTCAAACATCTACATTTATGGTAGGTACACAACTGTACTTCTAAACTACAATAAGGAATTATATCAGATGATTGTATAATTCAAATGTCAGCTATAATAGCATAGAATGTAATTTCTGGTGTAATGTATGTCTTGTATATTTTTTGTATAATTTCTGGCATACGTTTTGTATAATCTGTATATGTGGAGCTTTTCTCCCCGGGCCTCCACTGAAACTGGGTCTTATCCCATTTGGACTTTTCCGGTAAACAAATGTAAAATAAGTAAATCATGGACCGGGGTTAGACACTCACTCTTTGTATCTGTTGGAGTGTTCTTTACAGGCATGGGATAACCGGTGTTGTCGACCTTGAAGGAAGGAGCAGGGACTGAAACATCTGTTTCATAGTGTGGTGTTCCCGACATACTTTGGGTGGCTGCTTTGGATATTCCTTGTAAACAAAAAGAAAATTAAGCATCATCATCTTCTGTCTGAGTTACCCTAGCTAGGGAAGACTTATTGGGCTTAGGTCAGGCGTCAGTTCTGACTCTTAAACCTTTGCATTTTAGTTCTACTAGTAAGAGAAAAAGAATTTCTTCTGTTTCAGAACATTTCCAGTGTGATGAACAGGAATGAATTGGAGGGAACAAATCCAGTTATTTCTCTGATTCTAAGGTATTTTTTCTGATTTTCTCCCCTATGAAGAATTTTCCTTTTCTGAAACCATCTGTAAAATGAATCAGTATTTTCATTGGGTGCAAAATGACATTCTGATTTCTTTGAAAAAATATTATATTATACTACTGGAATTTTCTCAGCCTGCTGACATTCCTGTTGCTCTACCATTTTTTACAGCCCTTCAACATGCCTTTTCAGCCACTCTGCTGGCCCCTAAGAAGGCAGATGGTCTGTTTTACAAACACTTATTTTCTAATCCCAGGTCTGACCCTTCAGTGATTTCCTTGTTGAAGCCTTCTACAGCTAAACATTTAGTAATTGCAGATCACTCTCCCTCTGTCAGGGATGAGAAAGCTTTTGATAGATTTGAGGATAGAGTATATTCCTCTGCCACTTTTATTTTCAGAATTCTTAATTGTTAGCTCACATATTTTTTGCTTGCTTGCTTTTAAGAATGAGGAACTTAACTGCCACATCCAATGTCTTTTCCATCTACCTCCTCAGCTAGTGGCTTATCTGATCAAAGACCAGCACTTTAGAATTTCCAGCTCCTCTACCATGTGTCTGATGCATTCTCCTGAAGCTCCATTAATGATAAGTAATTAGTGGCTTTAATTACATGATTTTCTCACTTTATTGCTAGCTTTTTAGTAGTTTTGTCTTCCTCCTATTCCATTGTAAAAAAAAATGTCTTTATAAGTGCTACAGCAATGTAGGCTCTGCTGTTAGTCTGGTGTTTCTTTGGTCACATGAACTCTGCTGTCACTGACCATTTTCTCCTGTGCAATGTTATCTTATTGATGTTAAGGTAGTGTTAGTTGTTAGGACTTTTTAGAGTTCCTTGACAGAGTTTAGAGTTGGTTGTTTACAGTGGTTGTGTGTAGTAGGATGTGTTTTATGTTGCGAGTGTACTGGATTTGGTGAATATGGACAAGACCTTGGGCTCTCCCAAATGCCTGGGGTGTGGTCGTAAACTGACCCCTCAAGACTCCCTTTTGACATCTGTGCCTGCTGTTTGGGAATAGCTCATTTGGATTCTGATTGTCAGACAGTTGCTTCCTTCAGGGTCAGTGCATTGGCCAATCTCATGGCCAAACTGGTTTTGAAGGGACTTCTTCCCATTTCCTCTTTAGCTGCTTCGCACTCCTCAGCCTCACCCTGTCTGTCCAAGAAGACAGTTGAGAAAGGAAAGAGAGACAAGAAGGACAATGACAGAGACAAGAAAGAGAGAAAAAGGTAAGGAAAGAGTAAAAGACATGACTTGTAGATATATCTTCCGGAGATGATCCATTGCAGAAGACCCCAAGCTCATCTGCCTCCATGGCTTCCATTTCGGATCCTGTGTTGGCACTTCCCCAATACCAATCACCACATTACTGATTTCAGGATTGGAGCTGCTCAGGTCTCCATCATTTGAAATTCCAAGCCCTCTTTTGTTTGCTGCACCGAAGTATGATTGGCTCCAGTCTTCATTCCTGGCCATTACTCCAGATCCAGAGTGCTCCCCTGTGCTGCCTTTTCCTTGTGTTCAGTCTTCCAATTTCAGGGTGCCAGGAATCGGGCAAATCCCTGTACCAATTCGATAAGCCATCTTCAGCTTTTTCTATGTCTTCAAGGTTCACATGGAGTGCTACAGAGACCGAGTTGAACAAGATGCAAACTTAAATGCTCAGATTGATCTTAGGATCATTCCCTCCTCCTGTGCTTTGTATCTAATTGCTCTTTCTCCAGATCACCCTTTGGCACCAATGACCTGGATCTGATACCCTTTTGTGTTGCTCCCCCATCAGTGCCCGACAGCCTGACTGACTTCAGCACTGACCACAGCCTTGACATAGTTGACTTTGGCACTGTCAGAGCCATCTGCATCCCAGAGCCATAGGGTCGGTCCCAACTCTGAGGCTGTTGGAGCCATCCTTGCCCCTGGTTGCTTTGACTCTCAAGTTAGAGCTGGTCTCAGCTTAAGATTTGGCTGGGTTGGTGGCAGGAATTGGGGCCTCTCCTAGGTATGTGGATTGAGGAGGGTCCTTCCACAGTAGTTTGGCTTTGGTGTGCATTGTCTTGAAAAGGATTTTGGATTGCTCAGAGATGAGATCATCTTAACCTATGTCAGATCTGCCTTGATTTTCTTGTCACCCTGGGGCTTTGGCTTTGCATCAGCTTGTCATGAGACAGCCTGCACCAAAAGGTTTCAAGCAATCCCAGACCGGGGGCTCTCTGATGCTTTTATACCCCCCTGGTGTCTTCTCCCATTGAGGTGTATAAGAAACATCAGTGCAAAAGGAAGCACATTGATTCCCCTGAGGAGTCAGTGACAGAAGACTGTGACCTTGTTAAAAGAGGGAAGGGTCTCAGAAATCCCATTGTGTGGTATCACCTTCGGTGTCCTTAAATTGTTAAGACAGTGAGGGGGTTCATAGGTTGGTAGTAGGCTATTGGTCCTAGGGGCTATACAAGCCTAACCATAACAATTCCCTGGCTGTTTCTTCCCACAGTATTTACTTCCCTGGACCCCTGTCTAGCAGGGCAACTGATGTGATCCATGGGGTGAATTTCCTATCGCCCATCCAATCGTCAAGGTTCCTTTTGAAGAGGACCAAAGAGGTGCTCTGCTTGACATGAATGGGCAGTCTATTCCAGAGTCTGGGGAGTCTCTGGGTCAGGAATCTATCCCTCCAGCATGTTTTGTTCGTTGTGATGACAAGGTTTAGATCCCTGGAGCATGTGTCTCTGAGGGATTGGGATCCCTTTAGGTGTAGCATGTCCAACAGCTCTGGGTTTTGACACCAACGAACACCACATCAAGTAAAAACCACACAAATGTCTCTAGGATAACTGAAATACCATCCTTGTAAAAAATACACTCAGGAAATACAAATAAAAATCCAGTAATTTATTAGTATTAAGCGCTTTCGTCTCCTGTAAGAGACTTCATCAGAATACAACTTCCTACTAAAAATGAACCATTTAAATACTTTCAATTAATGACATAATTAATAATTCAATTAATGACTCTGAGCCCTGCCTCTCTTAAATCCCGACTGCCTTGTGGTTTTGGCGTCTTTTCAGGCTTGCTAGTTGTTGCTGAAGCACCTACCAAGGGGAGAAAACGCTGAGAGAAGAAAAGGAGCCACTTTTGTGATTTTAAGTATTTTCTTCTGATTTCTTGTTAAGTTTTACTGCTTTGCCACCTACTTTTTGGCATTTTCTGGCTTGCTAAAGTTTATATATGTAACAGTAACAGTACTTGGAGCACATTTAGAGCCTGTTTACTGCATTTCCTGTGTTGCACTAATTTAAAATCGTTTTTTTCTCTAAAACTGCATTTTACCTGATTTTCACCTAGCACTCAAGTGTGGGGTCATTTATTGCACTGTTGTGATTATTTTGCTGCTTGTGTATCTCTGCTACCTTTAAACTACAACAAAAAGAAAAAAAACAAAAAAAAATCTTGCTTTTTTCCCACTTTCTGAAAGTTAAGAAAGTTCAGTTACAGATTTGCTGTTCTGAACTGTTTGGAAGTTTCTAGAAGGCCAGTGCTTACTTGGGCTAAAGGGAAGTCTCTATGTCCACCAGTGGGAGTGGTTAACACTGAACAAGCCTGCCTGTCCCTGGAGGAGTGGTTACTACCAAGAAGCTGTAGTTTTATTGGCCATTTAGGGTCAATTCTAAACTCCTTGATCTGCCTTTCTTAAAACCCGACTGCCTCATGGTTTTGGCGTCTTTTCAGGCTTGCTAGTTGTTGCTGAAGCACCTACCAAGGGGAGAAAACGCTGAGAGAAGAAAAGGAGCCACTTTTGTGATTTTAAGTATTTTCTTCTAATTTCTTAAGTTTTACTGCTTTGCCGCCTACTTTTTGGCATTTTCTGGCTTGTTAAAGTTTATATCTGTAACAGTAACAGTACTTGGAACACATCTAGAGCCTGTTTACTGCATTTCCTGTGTTGCACTTAATTTAAAATCGTTTTTTTCTCTAAAAACTGCATTTTACCTGATTTTGGCCTAGCACTCGTGTGGGGTCATTTATTGCACTGTTTTGATTATTTTGCTGCTTGTGTATCTCTGCTACCTTTAAAGTACAACAAAAAGAAAAAAAAAATCTTGCTTTTTCCCACTTTCTGAAAGTTAAGAAAGTTCAGTTACAGATTTGCTGTTCTGAACTGTTTGGAAGTTTTTAGAAGGCCAGTGCTTACTTGGGCTAAAGGGAAGTCTCTGTGTTCACCAGTGGGAGGGGTTAACACTGAACAAAGCCTGCCTGTCCCTGGAGGAGTGGTTACTACCTAGAAGCTGTAGTTTTATTGGCCATTTTGGGTCAATTATAAACTCCTTGATCTCTCTCTCTCTTAAAACCCTACAACTCTCTTTTTGCAAGGTTTTGCGCACAGAGCAGCGTCAGCCAGGGCCGCCTAAACAGGTTTAAACTATTCCATGCTCCACAAAGTCTGCTTTTCACTTTTTCCCTTATAACTGTTCAAACTCTCAAAGTAATCACTATATTCTCTTTCTAAAGCCCTGCACTTGCTCAGCTCTTGTAAGGAAACACTAACTTAAAGCACTACACACTCCTTGACTTTCAGGCTCCCGATTGGTCCTTCCTGATCAAGTGAAAAATCAGTTCCCTTCCTTAATCTGATCAGTAAAAAAAACAGTTCCCTATACTAATCTGGTATGTCCAAGGGTCAGTTTCAAGGTTACTCTCCAGTCCAGCTGGTGAATCTGGGAATTTTGAGGCAATGTTACAATTGCCTTATGTACACAGACAACCCTCTCCTCCTTCCAACAAACTCTAATACATGTGAGAGATGCAGTTACACAGCCAAACTGGAGGCAGAGTTCTCAACCCAAGACTGGCACAGTCAGTCAGGAGGAAAAGGTAACCACCCACACCACAATTCCAGTCTCACATAGACCTATTGCATCTGCATACCCAACACATAAACACACAAAAACATACTCTGAGGCTCTAAATAAAAATCTGCCTAAACAGCAAAGAACTCCTAAGCAGATATCCAAGCAACAGCCACCCCTCAACAATACCCACGAATCACATATCTCACAAAAACAGTGTGCCTCACAGTCACAGCCCTTAAGGCCAAACAACACACCAAATACACTTGTTATAGGGGACTCTGTTGTCCGGCACACTGACGTCCCGCTCACCAGACTGAACAAGGAGAAAGTCACTGTAAGCTGCCTGTTGGGTGCCAGGATCCGCCACATAACGCAAGCACTCAAGTCACTCCAAAGCAAGTACAAGTATGACTCCGTCATTGTCCATTCTGGTGTGAATGACCTGAGACGTACCTCCCTGGACTACATGAAAAGAGACATAGAGGAGCTCTCTGACCATGTAGCCCAGGCTGGTATGACCCTGACCTTGAGTAGCATCTTGCCCTCACCAAGAATGATGCCAAAGTATAAAGACAGAATGATCAGTTTCAACAATTGGCTAAAGTATTGGTGTCATTCAAAGGGGATCCAGTGTCTGTCAGCCTGGGATGACATGCTTGACAAGCCACGTTGCTTCGCTAGGGACGGCTTGCATCTGTCACCCTTAGGCTTTCCTATACTGGCCAAGGTTCTTGCCACCCCCATAGTGCCTTTTTTAGGCAAGGCTCAAAGGACAAACCCACCTCTATAGACAACCCAAGGATAAAAAAACTAAAGGTAATGCTACTCAGTGCCAGAAGTCTAAATCTCAAGATGCATGCACTCGAGGCTCTCCTCAGTATGGAGAAAATCGATGTCTGTGCAGTAACAGAAACCTGGTTCAAGGCTCCTGAGAGCACCCCAGCACTACCCAGTTATAACTCATACCATGCGTTTTGGCCCCAAAACTCGGACCGAAGCACAAAAGGAGGGGGAGTATCTATATTCATCAAAGATACCTACACCTCCAGGTTAGTGGCATTGCACGAAGCATCAGAAACCATCCATGTGCAACTAACAGCGGGTAAAACTGCCTTTCAGTTTGTAGCCTGTTACAGAACACCCTCCCTATTACAGGAACCCCACTTGGCATTCCTGAGAACACTGGAGAATATGAAGGTCTCTCCAAACACTATGTTATTGGGTGACTTCAACTACCCAAACATTGACTGGGAAAACTACTCAAGCCCAAACACCCTTGCCCAATGGTTCCTTGAATTTATAAACTCTAACGCAATGGAACAACTGGTCACCACTTCCACAAGAGGGAACAACATATTGGACCTGGTCATCACCAACATGGGGACTGTATGTTCCACACCAGAGGTAAACCCCTCATTGGTAAGATCAGACCATAAACAAATTTCCCTGGACATCCATATCCCGTCCCCACCCCCAGCCAAGGAAATCACTGTAAAGAATTTCTCAAAAGCCAACTTTGCACTTCTCAAGACTGAGGTGGAATCCTTCAAAACCCCTGGGCCAGAGGATAATACAGCCCAATCCGCAGAATCCTTTACAAATGCATTCTATGAGTACCTGCAGGAAAGCATGGATCGTGCTATCCCAAATAAAACCAAGACTCACTCCTCCAAAAACAGGAGACCGGTCTGGTGGACCCCGGCCATAAATAAGCTATACAACAGAAGGAGGAAGCTACTACATGACAGAGCAAAATCCCAAAAAGGGAAGGCATCTCTGATCAGTATTAGCAAGAAACTTCGATCCCTCATAAAATCATCAAAGGCCAGTTTCAAAAGAAAAATTGCCCTAGACACTAAAGATAATCACAAGGCCTTCTTTAGTTATGTCAGGAACATGGGCGGAAACTCCTAGATATGCTCTGAATTGTTGCATAACGGTACAAAATATACCAAACCTACAGATATAGCCAACATCCTGGCAGACAGATTCAGCGCAAACTTCTCCCCCCCTTCCCCTCCAAAGGAACAAATGCCTATCCCAACTGAATGTAACCTCCCTGACATCACAGATGCACAGGTGAAAGCTGCCCTTTCCAAAGCAAAAAAACACAGCATCTATGGGACCGGACGGTGTCCTAGGCTGTGTCTTACACGAGCTCCAAGAAGAACTGAACCCTCACATTAAGTCATTGCTCAAACTTAGCCTTACTACAATATATGTACTCAAAGAATGGTGTACTGATACAGTAGTCCCACTCCACAAAGGTGGTGCCACAACGCACCCCGGAAACTATCTCCCCATAAGCCTGACTAGTCTGGTCTGCAAAGCTATGGAGCGTATTATCATGGAACTCATATACAAAGACACTGGGAGCCTCCAGACACTGGACCCTACCCAATTCGGCTTTGTTAAGGGCAGATCTTGCCTCTTAAACCTAGTTGATTTCTTTGCAACTGTTACCAAAGCCATAGATGAGGGCAAGGTAGTCCACACAGCGTACCTGGACCTCGCAAAAGCCGTCGACACAATACCACACTCGGGCATCATAAATAAGCTTACCAACTTAAATATCAATCCCTATATCACAGGATGGGTTGCGAACTGGCTCAGAGATAGAACCCACATGGTCAGAATCGCAGGTGCCATGTCCGAATCCAAACCAGTTACAAGTGGCGTCCCACAGGGCTCAGTTCTGGGACCTCTCTTGTTCGGTATATACTTCTCTGAGGTTCAGGCTAACACGGGGGGATTATGGCTGACAAAGTTCGCAGATGACTGCAAACTGGGGGCCATAATCGAATCTCCAGCTGACACAAGCATCCTCCAGAAGGGTCTCACAGAGATGGATGCTTGGTGCCAGAGCCACGGGCTCAAGCTAAATGCTAAAAAGTGCATAGTCATCCCCTTTGGGAAAAACAAGGTGCCCACAAATTACCACATAGGTGGTAATCCATTAAGTACGGAAGAAGTAATTAGAGATTTGGGGACCAACGTAGATAGTAATCTTTCCTTTGATAATCACATTGCCAAAGTGGTTAGAAAGACCTTCTATATAGCCCACCTTATCATGAAAGGGTTTGCATCTAGATCAAGAGGTCATTGTGCCCCTCTACTCGTCACTTGTCAGGCCCATAATTGAATACAATGCCCCTTTTGGGATGTACCTTACCCGACACCTGCAGCAACTGGAGAGACTCCAAAAGTGCCTCACCAAGAGGATCATGGGCTACAAACAGATGTCCTATGCAGCTCGACTAAAGAAACTCCAGCTCTACTCAGTTGCTTACCGCCTACTCAGAGGCAATCTATGCCTGATGTACAAAGCCATGTCAAACCCAGAATTAATGGACATGCTCCACCTCAAAAAATCCAAGTCCCTTAGAGCTACATGCTCCAGGGACCTAAACCTCAGCACAAAAATAAATAGGGCATGCTGGAGGGACAGATTCATTTCCCAGAGGCTCCCCTCACTCTGGAATAGAATCCCAATTCATGTTAGACATAGCCCCTCGCTCACCCTCTTCAGTCGAAATCTTGACGCGTGGATGGGAAATCGCAAATTCACCCCGGGGATCTCTTCTGTGTCCCTGCTAGACAGAGGCACAGTAAACTAATCTTAAAAGGGTACCTTCTGTGACCTACTTTACAGAGACACAGTAGGCTAATCTAATAGGGAGGCGGAAGCCAAATACACTCTGGCTAGGCTTATAAATGCCTTAGGGCAGATAACCTAGTATCTACCTATAAACCTATAATTGAACCTCATTAATTCCAAAAAGTTTTATACATAACATTAAAGAAACCATGTCATAAAATTTTAAATTACATTCAAAAACCCTACTAAAATTCACAGATAGGCATATAGTATCTACCTACTTGTAGAAATTTAAAACCCAAATTCACATTAAATATGTCATGTTTAAAATTTTTTAAATATATATATATATATATATATATATATATATATATATATATATATATATATATATATTTGTTTGTGTCTTTCGGCTTTTCCCAGTTAGGGGTGCCACAGCGGAACTCCGGTCCGCTAATGATTGGTAGTGGATTTTTACGTACCGGGTTACCAGCCCTGACGCACAACCTTCAACGAAGGCACGCCCCATTCACGTATGCCTCCACACAGAAGACGCTCTTAACTGAGAATCGAATATATATATATATATATATATATATATATATATATATATATATATATATAGTACTAAAATCTCTTAGCCCTTTCCAACAACATGGGAGCAATAGAAACAGTCTCATTCAGACCGAGTGGAAATATTGCAGCTAACTTAAGCTGCCAATGAGTTTCTCTTTTCTTTAATAAATTCTTCCAATCTCCACCACTAGGGGTCATTTTGACAATGTCCAATATTCCAAACACAAATTTCACAAACTCTGTACAAGTGAGGGAATGCTTGTACAAAGCACTAGAAAATGTATGATTTTTTTATATCGTTGTGTTCATGCACTCTGTTTTTCAACATACGTTCTGTTTTTCCCACATAATAGTGAGTACATGACACACATACTGCCAAATATACTAATCCAGTGGTATTACAGTGCCCCTTAAATGTATTTTTACTTTTCAAGTTATTATTCAAAACCATACTACCCTGCTTGCTAATTTATGGACATTGTGCACACATCTCATATGGTCTAGTGCCTAAACCCACCCTTTCAATCCTGTCTATTTTCATTTCAGATAGTTTTTTCAGGTTTAGACCCATCCTGTTAATAAACATTGGTTTCTCTCCCACTTTGTTGAAAATTTCCCTATTTCTTCTAAAAATATTCCAGTTGGATTCCATCACTTTTTTATACTATTGGTATTCCAATTGTACTCCAATAAACAATTTTTTTCAAACTTTTTGGTCTGAAGACCATCCCCGGAATGGTTCACACTTGTAGTGAAACCCACCCCCAGAAGTGGTTTATAAAAAACACCCCATTTCACATATACTTCATTTATAATTTCGTCCACTAAATATTTGAGGTATCCCCTATCTTGGAACATACTGGAAACCTTTTCTAGTTCAGGGCCCAGATCTTCCAAATGTGAAGTCATAGGGGCCACTCTAATGGCCAGACCCTTAACAATACTTCTCTTTTGTCTCATGAGGTGGTTACTTTGAAAATGCAAATGTGCATTGCAAAAATTGTCTCTTCTATATATTTTTGACCTAAAAACATCAGTTTCTTTGGAAATATGAGTATCCAAGTAGTTTATACCTTTGGTATCACACTGATATGTAAAATCTAAAATATCTTTGCTGAAATTCAAATACCGAATAAACCTAGGAATCTCGGACTCACTACCCTTCCAGAGGATAAAAATGTCGTCCAAATAATGTACATACAACTTGACACTATCCCAAAAAGTGCAATTTAATACATACTGATTCTGCCAACCCAGAAGGACCAAATTGGCATACACAGGCGACCTGCCCCTGATCTGTTGATAGTTCTCTCCCTCAAACCATAAAAAATTGTAGTCAAGGACAGTACCCATCATCTCACAGACCAGTGTAGCCATGCCATGTTCCAGTTCAGATTCCTGAAATAACACCTGTTCAAAGAACATGAGACCCTCCCCTTTGGGAATACTGGTGAACAAATCCTTAACTTCTGTTGTTAAAAATATAATCTTGTCTGTCCATAACTCTTTTTATTAAACCCCAAAATTCCCAAGAATCGTTTACTAAGTGGGGGGTCTTATCAACCACATGTTGTACACAGGAATCTATTAACACAGCCAAAGGATGAGTTTTGGAGCCCCTGGCTGCCACAATGGGTCTAAATGGTGGTTTCAAAACATTTTTGTGAATCTTAGGTATACTGAAAAAAAACGGTATCACAGCGTCCCTTCTATATAAAAAGTCATATAGCTCAACATCTGTTCTTCCATCCAGTAGATATTCCTCAAGATATGAATCAGTCCTAGAATAGGAAATATTAATTTGATTTCTAGAAACACCCAAATAGGTAGTCTCATCGAAAAGTAAATTCTGCATCTCATTCAAATAATCTAAACTTTTATATAGCACTACCCCTCCCCCTTTGTCTAGACCCATGACACAAATCTGTTTGTCTTTCCTTAAATCCAGCAAGAGGTTGTATTCTCCCTCTGTTGAGTTACCCTGTCTCCTGTTGTAACCCTGAGCAATGCCATAAATATCTTCCAAAACAAGCTTTTCATATGTTTCTACTAAGGGCTGCAGGGGTGGATTATAAGTACTTCTGGGTTTGACATGGCCTTGCATCTTAAGCAGAGATCGCCTCTGAATAGACGATATGCGACAGAGTATAGGTGGAATTTTTTTAGACGGTCAGCATAGGGCATCTGCTTTAGGCCTGTGATTCTTTTAGTGAGGTATTTCTGTGGCCTTTCCAGTTGCAGATGTCTTGAGAGGTACATACCAAACAGGGTGTTGTATTCTATAATGGGTCTAATGAGGGATAAGTACAGTGGGACAATGACCTCTTTTTTTTCTGGATGAAAAGCCCTTAGTGATGAGGTGTGCCACATAGAAGGATTTCCTGACTGTTGTGGGGATGTGGTTATTGAAGGTGAGACCACTGTCCACCTGTGTCCCTAAGTCCCTTATCACACTTTCGGTGTTTATTGTACTGCCATCTATGTGGTAATTCACGGGTACATATTTTTTCCCAAAGGGGATAACTATACATTTCTTGGCACTGAGCTTGAGCCCATGGCTCTAGCACCAAGCATCTGTTTCTGTAAGGCCCTTTTGTAGAATATCCACATCATTGGGGGATTCGATAATGGCTCCCAGTTTGCAGTCATCTGCGAACTTTGTTATCCAGAGTCTCTTAGTGTTGGCCTGTACTTCAGAGAAGTAGATGCCAAACAAGAGCAGTCCCAGAACTGAACCCTGAGGTACTCCACTTGTCTTGCGCTGGATTTTGAGTCTGCTACTTTTACAGTGTGGGTTCTGTCAGTAAGTCAGTTGGCAACCCATTGATTGACGTAGGGATTAATGCCCAGCTTAGTAAGTTTGTCTATGATTCCAGAGTGGGGGATGGTGTTGAAGGCCTTGGCGAGGTCCAGATAGGCTGTGTGTGCCACCTTACCCTTGTCCACGGCTCTGGAGACTGATTTGAAGAAGTCAATCATGTTCAGGAGATAGGATCGGCCCTTCACGACCCCAAACTGTGTTGGGGTCCAGTGTTTGAAGGTTGCCAATGTCTTTGTTTACAAGTTCCATAATAATACATTCCATGGCCTTGCAGATCAGGCTCGTCAGACTGATGGGGTAGTAGTTACCGGGATCCAAGGTGGAGCCCCCCCCCCTTGTGGAGTGGGATAACTGTAGCTGTGCCCCACTCAGTGGGCATGAAGCCTGAGGTGAGGCTATGATTAAACATGACACTTAGGTGAGGTGCTAGTTCATTTTGTAGTTCATGTAGTACACAGCCTGGGATGTCGTCTGGTCCCATGGATGCTGTATTCTTAGCTTTGGAGAGTGCATTTTTTACCTGTGTGGCCATTATTACCAGAATTTGGCAATCGTTTGGTATTGAGATGGGCCCTTTAGGGGATGAGAGGGGGGTGAAGTTTGCACTGAATCGATCTGCCAGGATATTGCCAATATCCTTGGGATCAGTATATTTAATGCCATTCTGTTGTAGCTCAGAGCAGATCTGAGCATTGCCATTTAGGTTCTTGACATAGCTATAGAATGCCTTGTGGATGTCTTTTTTGAATCTTTGGCAATTTTATTTTCGTAACTAGCTTTGGAGGATTTTATGAGGGATTTCAGCTTCTTACTGAGACTGGTAAGGGAGTTTTTTGCATCCTGGGACTTCCCTCTTTTCTTTAACAGTTTCTTCCTTTTGTTGTAAAGTTTGGTTATGGCAAGGGACCACCAGATTGGCTTCCTTTTTTTGGAGGAGAGCATTTTGGTTCTGTTGGGGATGGCACAATTCATGCATGAGTGGATGTGCTTGTACAGTGCTTTATTGTAGGATTCAGCAATTGAACTTTCAGTTCCCGTCTGCATGGGTGTCATGAAGTTTGTCATTTCTGACTTGAGTAGCATGAAGTTGGCTTTGGAGAAGTTTTTTACAGAGGTTTCCTTACTGGGGGGTGGGAGTGGTATGTGAATGTCAAGGGTGATAGCTTATGGTCAGACCTGACCAATGAGGTGGTGACCATAGTTGTGGAGCATTGATTTCCCATGTTGGCAATGACCAGGTCTAGGATATTGGAGCCCCTGGTGGGACTAAGGATTAGTTGATCCAGGGTGTTGGAATTTATGAATTCCAAGAACCGTTGGGCAAAGGTGTTAGTACATGAGTAGTTTTCCCAGTTAACTGGAGGGTAGTTGAAATCACCCAGTGTTATGGTGTTTGGTTGTATCTTAATATTTTCCAGTATGTTTAGAAAAGACAGGTGTAGTGAGAATCTTGAGACATGGTGGGGGATCTGTAGCAAGCTACAGTTTGGATTACAGTCTTACCTAGTGTTGCACCTGGAGAATTTCAGATGCATTGTGTTGGGCAAATAGCCTGGTGTTGTGAATATCCTTGGTGAATATGGACATTCCTCCACCTTTAGTATTTTGGTCTTGGTTTGGTGACCGAAAAGTGTGGTAAGAGTTGTAGCCTGGTATTGCAGGGGTTCTCTCTGGAGCCTTGGATCAGGTCTCTGTTACTGCACAGATATCGATGTTCTCCGTTTTTAGGAGTGATTCGAGAGAGGGTATTTTGAGGCTTAGACTTCTAGCATTGAGTAGCGTTACCTTCATATTTTGCATGCTTGTACCTGTTATGGTGGTGGTTTTGTCCTTTGAACTTTGTCTAAAAAAGGCACTATAGGAGTGTCAAGAGCCTTAGCCAGTAACCTGAATCCCAGGGGTGACAGGTGCAGACCATCTCTGGCAAAGCATCATGGTCTGTCGATCATGTTGTCCCAGGCAGACAGATACTGGATCCCCTTTGAATGACACCAGAAGCTTAGCCAATTGTTGAAGTCAGTCATTTTGTCTTTATACTGTGGTATCATTCTGGGCGAAGGCAGGATGCTACTCAATGCTAGGGTCATACCTGTCTGGGCCACTTGATCCAAGAGCTCTTCCATGTCTCTCTTCATGTAGTCCAGGGAGGTACGTCTTCAAGTCATTCACTCCAACATGGACAATGGCAGAGCCATATTTGTACTTGTTGTGGAGTGACTTGAGTGCATGCGTTACGTGGCGGATCCTGGCACCTGACTGTAATTTTTTCCTTGTTCTGCCTGGTGAGTGGGACATCAGTGTGCCTGACTATAGAGTCACCGATGTCTGAAGTGTTGGGTACGTTGTCTTGCCTTAGGGGGTTGTTGGGTGGCACACTGGTGGTGTGAGCTATGTGACACTTTGGTTGTGATTGGTGTTTGTTTGCATTTCAGCTTCAGAGGTCCTTGTTGCTTGGGCAGGTTTCTGTTAAAGGGCCTCCACATATGTGGGCTTAGTGTTGCTATGTGTGGGTGTTGGTTGTGTGGGTTTAGAAGGGCTATGTGTTGCTTGAGGTGTAGTGCGGGTATTAGCCTTCTATAGATTAATTAGGTTCATAGATTAGTACTAGGCGAACTGCCCTTGCGAGCCATTTTAAGCCTAGCCAATTATCTCCTATGAGATTCAAACCCTGTACCCTGTGTTTGTAAGGCAAACACCTTAACCATTAGGCCACCCTCCCAACCCTTGACTGTCTAGCACAATCTTGGACCACTAAAACCCATTCCCATGAGATGTCGCTCTTTCTCTAGGCTTTAGTGTTGGCCTATCCATGTCTTTGGTAGTACCTCCTGATACACTTGAGTTTGTGTCCAGGAGTGAATGGAGAGGAGCCCAGTGTGGTGGAGCCAGTCCCTCGCAAGTCTGAAAAAGGTTGGGTTTCTCCCAAGGAGCAGAGGTTCTGCAGTTGATGCCGTTGTTGCTGGCTGCAGCCTTAAAGAGAGAACTTTCTGAAAAGAGTGCACTGGCTCATCTCCCGAACAGAGTCAAAAGTGTTTGATCGATTTGGGAAGCACATATATGCTTCAGCCATTTTTGCCAACCATGTGTTGAACTATGTGGCACACAATTCTAGGGTTTAGAAGGATTTGATCAATGCAATCTCTTATTCAATGGGTAGTAGAAATTATTCAGGGGTTATTAGGGAAAATTGAAATTTCTGCAGAAAAATATAGCTAGGGAGTGGGATAAAATTAAAATAGAGTATACAAATAGGGTAGAAATAAAAGGAAAAGAGATATGGTTAAGAGATAGCAATAATTATTTAGATGGACTGACAAAGGTTAAAGTATTGCATAATAGGGAGGATTTCACAGAACAAGAAGAGGAGCAACAGCAGAATGCTAAAGAATAAATAAAGGAATACCTGGATAATATGCATGAGTTTAGAAAGATTGCTGTTAAGCAACTGTTGTTTTAACTTCACAACACAAAAGGTTTTGGTACAGTGGCTCAGGGAACAGAAAGTAGAAACAGTTGTTGCCAAGCTAAGGGAGCTGTTAACAAGGAAAATAATAAGAGAATCTGTTCTGTGGTGGTATTAAAAATATTCCAAAAATGTTATGAATATCTGTATAAAGTAGAGAAATGTCTAAGTCAAGAAAAGGTACAAATGGAAATGTTTATGGAAAAATTAAATATGCCATGGTTAAAGGTAGATAAGGTTCAATTAAAAGTTAGGGTAGGAGGAGATGAGACAAAATTGTGATATATAAACAATTTACAGGAAAGTGTTAAGGAATGGATGGTATTCTTGTGAAAGTTTGGGAGCTAGGAGGGAAGAAAGTGATAAAGACCTGGAAGGTTTTGTTTAACAATAATTTAAGTGGAGAAGAAGCACCAGTATCCTGGAAGAAGGTTGTGGTCACAGTTAATACCTAGAGATGGTAAAGACCCATCAGATCCAACTTCGTATAAATCCATCTTAATTTTAAACCATTATTACAAAGTGTTTGTCTTGAAGGTCTGAAAGAATGGCAAGGGTGATGCCAAAATTGATAGATATGGATTAGTGTTGTTTTCTGCAGGGGAAACAAACATTTGATGACATTAATAGAATAATGATGATCCCAAGAGAAACAAAATATAAGAAAATACCGCTGTTGGTGGTGGATCTTGATGCAGTGCAAGCATTTCATCAAAGTAAGCTAGGATTTTATGAATAGACAATGAAAGCATTCACGTTACTTGACACAGTGTTAAGGTTAATTAGGAGGATATATGAGGAATCAGAGGCAAAAATTTAAGTGGTGGGGTTTCCTCTCTGGTAAGTCATGTTTGAGCAGAGGAACCAGACAAGGGTGTCCTCTTTCTCCTTTGCTATTTGCGGTATGTTTAAAACCATTGGCAAAGAAAACAAGGGACTCAGAAATTTAAGGATATAATTGGTATGGTAATCAAGAAAAGTTGGCTTTATTATCTTTTACCTGATAAAACCAGAAAAGGAAATTTCAGTCTTGTGGAACATTCTGAGACCGGTTCAAATCTTTTCGGGATACAAAATTAATGAAGATAAAACAGTTAATAGCTGTAAAATATGTACCTCCACACAAATATGTTCAGCAATATCCATTTTTATGGGAACATGATGAAATGAAGTACTTAGGAGTATGGTTTAAAAAGGATTCTGTAATGGTAACTAAGGATATATTCGGAGAGACTAAACCAAGGATGATGCATGCACTGAGAAACCGGGAGCTCTATTTTTTGATTATGGATAGCAAGATATAAACATTGAAAATGTTTTTAGTCCCTTTAGTTTTATACTCTGGTCAGGCATATTGTCATCAACCAGAGGAGACATTGTGGATAGCAATTAAATCTGTGAGGGGAAGAGGGCAAGAGTCAAGTGAGAATCCTTCACCAAGGTGTGATTTGGCATTACCTGATTTGAAGGAGTGTTTCAGATTTGACAGAGTATTTCAGAGCTACGCAACTAAAGCTTCTATACAAAGCACAACCAGAAAGCTATAATTCAAAGTGGAAAGGGATGATGATGAAACGGAGAGGGGGGGGGGTCATGAAGTAAGGAGAGACTGTGATTTTCCTTAAGGAGAAAAAAAAAACATTCAGAAATTTATATTCATAAAGCAGCAGAAAGTATTCTAAGAACTAAGCCAACACAGGAATGGAAAAAGGAGAAAGGAAATTCTGCCAATAGGGATGACTGCAATTAGGGGTAAAGAGTACAGGCAAGAAGGGGGGCTGGAATTTACTAAAGAAAACTAGCAAAGGAACAAAGGTACTGGGAGCAAATAATTAGGCAAAGGTAATGGAATGGTAAGAGGCCAGGACTATGTCTCAACTACAGGCAGGAGATGGCCTTCCCTATCTAGGGTTGATGTCAGAGTTTAGGCAAAGAGAAAGGACTAGGGAGATCCTAAGTGAAAGATCAGCACAGGTAGAGTTTTTAGTAGAATCTGGAACTAAACTGCTCTTAAAATGGGATAATTAGTAGGGCATAAATAATATTGCATGATAACTGTGGGAATCAATCAGAGGAGGTTAGAAAGGATTGGGATGAGAAATTTGATAAGCAATTCACAAATAATAAAGTGATATATGTATGGCTCCCAAATATGCAACAAAGTGTAGAAGATTTAGGATTTTTGTTTGGAAGTGTTTGTATATGTATTGTTATTAACCCAACCAGACTCCACCGAAACTTTCCTCAGGTAGATTTTAAATGTTAGAGGTGTGATGAAGAAGAAACAGGAAATTAGGTAGATATTTTGTGGGCGTGTAATGAGTTGTCAGACTTTAGAAATTCCCTGAAGACTTCTCTGTCAGAAATACTGGATGAACAAATTGGCATAACTAAGGATTTTTTTTGAGCTGTGATACAGAACCAGAAATACCTAGATATTGTAAGGTCATGCTGAGTTTATTTCTGGTGGCTGCCAAAAAAGCAATTGCTAGGAAATGGGATGGATGGGAATCGAAGTTTAAACCAACCATACTAGTAGTAGTGAATAGAGTAACACGAGATAAAAGAACTGGGAGTAGGATTTTAAGAAAAGGGCAGAAGCAGTTTGCATAGAAAAAGGGAACAGTACATGCAGAATAATGTGTTGGGGGATCAATGAGGTTTAAGGGAAGCGAATGAGCCATGTAATGTTGAGATGACAATGACTGTATAGAAGACTGTATGTGATGTATAATGTCTGCAACTCAAAGTATGTCAGTATGGTTGGTTTTCATTTACAGTGGATGTAAAAAGTGTACACACCCCTGTTAAAATGCCAGGTTTTTGTGATATAAAAAATGAGACCACAATAAATCATTTCAAAACATTTCCCACCTTTAATGTGAACTATAACTTGTACAGTTCAATTGAAAAACAAATTTGTTAGGGGAAAACATATTAAAAAAAAAAGTACACTAAGCTGGTTGCGTAAGTGTGCACACTCTTACACTAATACTTTGTTGAAGCAACTTTTGATTTAATTACAGCATTCAGTCTTCTTGGATAGGAGTCTGTCAGCATGGGACATCTTGACTTGGTAATATTTGCCCACTCTTCCTTGCAAAAGTGCTCCAAATCTGTCATTGTGAGGGCATCTCTTGTGCACAGTCCTCTTCAGGTCATCCCACAGATTTTCTATTGGATTTAGGTCTGGGACATTCCAAATCTTTAATTTTCTTCTGGTGAGCCATTCTTTTGTTGATTTGGATGTATGCTTGGGGTCACTGTCGTGTTGAAAGGTGAAATTCCTCTTCAACTTCAGCTTTCTAGCAGATGCCTGAAGGTTTTCAGTCAAAAGTGACTGGTATTTGGAACTGTTCATAATTCCCTCCACCTTGACTAAAGCCCCAGTTCCAGCTGAAGAAAAGTAACCCCAAAGCACGATACTGCCACCACCATGCTTCACAGTGTGGATGGTGTTCTTTAGGGGATGCGAAGTGTTGTTTTTGCACCAAACATGCCTTTTGGAATTATGGCCAGAAAGTTCAACCTTTGTCTCATCAGACCATAATACATTTTGCTATTGGGAGACTTGATGTATTGTCTTGCAGATTTTAGCCGGGCCTGGATGTTTTTCTGTGTAAAAAAATACTTCTGTCTTGCAACCCTACCCCATAGTCAAACATATGGAGAATACGGGAGACTGTTGTTACATGTAGTATACAACCTGTACTTGCCAGAAATTCCTGCTGCTCCTTCAGTGTTGTAGGTCTGTTGGCAGCCTCCCTGACCAGTTTTCATCTCATCTTTTCATCAGTTTTGAAGGGACGTCCAGTTCTTTGCAATGTCACTGTTGTTGAATATATTTTCCACTTTTTGATGACTGTCTTCACTGTGTTCCATAATATATCCAATGCAGTAGAAATTTTTTGTACCCTTCTCCTGACTGATACCTTTCAACAATGAGATCCCTTTGATGCTTTCTAATCTGTCTGCAAACCATGGCTATTGCTGTAGCAGGCAACTGAGTAAATGTCAGGAAAATCCTACTAGGACAGCTGAACTTTATTTGGGGTTAATCAGAATCTCTTTAATTGGTGGCAGATGTCTACCCAAGAAGATTGAATGCTGTAATTAAATCAAAAGGTGCTTCTACAAAGTATTAGTTTAAGTGTGTGTGCACTTATGCAAATTGTTTCCCCCTAACAGATGTTTTTTTTCACTTGAATTGTACAGGTTATTAGTCACATTAAAAGTGAGAAAAGTTTTGAATTGATTTATTGTGGTCTAATTTTTTTTATATCACAAAAAACTGGCATTTTAACAGGGGTGTGCACACTTTTTATATCCACTGTATATAAATGCATGATTGTCTATGTAGTAAATAATAATTAAAGATGTTTCTTGTTTAAAAAATGAAGTCTCTTATTCACTAACATCTCAACTATAATGGAGTCTTGCAAGTCCTTTGAGATTGGAGATTCAGTTGGCCCCATGTTATCCATATCAAATGTCTCCATGTGCCTCATTACCAGTGCAGTGCATGGTTTGGGTCATGTGGCATGCACTGGCATTGCAGTTTGTTGACATTCCTGGGTACACCTGTATAATTTTGCATTGTGCTTGAATGCATCATTTTTCTATGTCCACTTTGATAGGTCCAATTTATTAGGCCCCAAACTTAAGGACAAACTGACCAAGAGCAGACAAAATGGCAAGACGTTGTCCATCATGGGTGTTCACTTTTCCACCACTTAGAGAACCTTCTCATGAAACCATGGTTCCCTGGGGCAGAGGGAGAACTTCACTAGATGCCACTCTGGATCAAGGGCAGTCTGCAGAATCAAGGCTTTAGGGGACCATTCTCTGGTAAAGCCCTTGCAGTGTTCCTTAAGGTTTGGCCAACCCTGCACTTTGGAGGCCATTACATCTGATGCATGGGTGCTGAAAGTCATTTCCAGATGCTACACTATTCCCTTTTGGTTTACCCCAAGTTTAAGACAAAAATCCCGTAGACTACCATGATACCAGTGAAGGGAGGCAACAGCAGAGATTCAAAAGTTGCTCATAAATTGAGTCATCCAAGAGGGTCTTGCCAGATCAAAGAGAATCAGGGGGTTGTTTACAATTCCTTTTGATGCGCAAGACAAACAAGGACCTAAGCAAATTAAACAGCTTTGTCAACAGACCAAGCTCCAGATAGTGATGGTGCAGTCCATTCTACCTTTACTGAGGAAGGACAATTGGATGTGCTCGATGGACCTCAGAGCTGCTTATTACCACAAAAAGACAGCAAAGCATGCCATAAAATTCTTATGCTTCACGCTAGGGGCCAGTTTCTTCCAACTTCTAGCACTAGCCTTTTGCATCACCACAGCTCCTCAGGTGTTCATCATTTGTATGACAATGGTAGCATCTTGGCTTAAGCGCCAGAGATTCCAGGTCTTTTCGTATCTGGATGACTGGCTCATTGCCTTGACTTCAAGGGTATTTTTGGTTCATGAGAGATACTGTTTGCTCCACCTGTGCCTCTCCTTGGGCATTACAGTCACTTTTGACAAATCAATCCTAGAACATGTTCAAGCTCTAGAATTTATCATCTTCCATCTGGACACAACCAGTCAAATTGTCAGACTCCTCCCTACAACTTCAGGCCATTCAAATTCTACTGCTTCAGAGGCCACTTGCTTCCTTGGTTCTTCTCCATGTCAGCCTGATGGCCACTGCAGTCTCTCTTGTTCCTTTAGCCAGGTTCTTCAGTGGACTGTTTCAATTCAGTGGTGTATGACAACTCAACCAAAGGCTTTTATTGTTCATCTCACTGAGATTTGCTGTCGTCACTTCTTATGATGGCTGACATTAACCCATGTCTCCTCAGGACATCCATTTAATGTTCATCACATTGATCACTGCTGCAGTAGCCAAAGCTATATGGGTTTTATCCTGTGTAATGTATACCAGCTTCCAAAGCTTCAGGCCACATTCCACATACCCAAACCGTTAGCTCAAGATGAACTGAATAAAAGACTGGATGTTCTTTGTGTTTCACTGTTGCAGTCATTACATTTGGGGTAATCTGCTAGCAGGTTGCCCTCAGTCGGCCTGAATTCCAAAGTCTTGGGTCCTGCGTCAGTTGCTGTCTCCTCTTCCATGACGTCAGGTCTTCAGGGGTATAGAACAAGCAGCCGATGCCATTTTCTTTAGTCTTTCTTGCCGCACGGTGCCCGAAGCAAAAGCATTTCATAAGTGCCAGTCGGCCGACACCTGAAATATTCAAGTTTGAGTTTCAGAACCAAAGTCTTCACTAAAGCTAAGTACCCCTTTGGGGAAACTTTTTTCTTGCTTCATACCGATGTCAGAAAAGGTTAATAATTGTATTACTTGTGGGAAGCAAATACCTCATAAGGATTTCCATTTATACTATATTCCTTGCCTAGGCCCTGATCACAACGTGCCTGGCTGTCGGCTTTGTGCTAGATTCAACCAACACACTATTAAGCGTCGGTACAGTTTTGCCTCAAAGTATTTTGGAAAAGGATTTAACTACCCAGAAATGTCGTCTGATAGCAATCTGACTACCGGAGTACATAAAAATCGCAAAGAAAAGGACAGAGACAGACAGCCGAGGTCCAAAACTGACGACGAAGCTTCTCCTAAGCCAGTCGCAGGTTCGCTGGTACTCAGTGAGGTGCTTTCGCAGCCCCTGATACCCGCTACTTTCAAGTCGCAGGCCCCTGCCGACACCCATGTGGAGTCCGGCATGCCACGAGATACTCAAGTATTGGGACCACGGATGTATCTCCCTCGGATGGGTCCGGAGCCGTTGAGCAGGCACCGGCTTCTGAGGGTGTATTCAGACCTCAACATATTTATATCAAACCGATGACAGCTGCAAAACCAAAGACAAAAGCAACTTCTAAAGCTAAAAAGCCAACACATGAGCCATGTGCACAAGCCTTTATGCCTAAAAAACAGGTGATCAAAATGGCTGAAGAGCTTATTACCTTGATCAGGGGTTCCCATCCCCCTCCAGATAAGAGGCCTAGGCAAGACACTGATTATGAATCTTCAGATCAGGTTTCTATTTCTTCTGATTCCTCTTCTGATCAGGAATTATCTATTCCTCCCTATGAGGATTCTGATGCAGAGGAGTCCATACCATCTGCATCACCTCCTGAGGATTATTCATTTGGAAACCTTGCATACTTTGAGGGAGCATTTTCACTGGGAGAGTCAAGATTTCTCAATCAAAAAAGAGGCTCAGGGATTTCCTTCTTCTCCCTCAGCACAGGCCTTTAGCCATACCCCCTGTTTTAGACATTGTGGATGATGTGTTTTTGGAGTCGAGATTGACCCCTGACTCCTTACCTCCGGCTCCCAGCAAGCCTGACCGATATTACAGGGTCCCTGAGTCACACAAATTTTTATTTAGAAACCCTGCTGCTGACCCTGAAACTGGTTCGCAGTGTCCAAAGGGAGTTAAGGCCTCGGCAGCAAAAAATCCTACCCCCTCTGACAGAGATTCAAGGGCACTGGATAGATGGGGAAAAAGGTTTACACATCTGCAACCTTGGCAATTAGGGCCTTAAACTGCCAGTTTCATGTGCTCAAGTATCAACAACATGTTATGGGATTGCTGAAACAGAAAATGATGTTAATTTCTGAATGTGCAGAAAATAAAAAATTGCAGGAATTAATGCATGCAGCTGATCAGGTTGGAAAGCATTCTTTGCAATGTGGTTTTGATTCTTTACAGGCCTCCTGCAGGGCCGCAGTTACTGGATCTGTGATTAGGATGCATGCCTGGCTAAAAGAACAAAATTTGCCTGATCATGTTAAAGCTAAATTACTAGATGCACCTTTACAGCATGACACCCTGTTTGGTATTAAGGCAGAAGAGGTTTTAAAGAAAATGGAAGACAAAGCTAAGTCTATGCAAACTGTAAAAGACTTCTTACAAGTGCAGCCACCAAGATTCAGTAGACATTGGCGTACAAAAAAAATTGGTCCTTTCCTGTGTCAGACAGAGCTCAAAGGGGTAAATCCAGATGCCCTAAGGGTTCCAGATACCAGGCACAAGATTCATACAGGTCAAAGCAATGGGGCGCTTCTACCTCCAAATCTGGAGGAGATGAAGCACAAACCTACAGAAAACAGTCCCAATGACTTCCCTCTGACTTCACCAAGCACTTATCTTTTGGCAGCACCCTTAGGGGGAAAATTAGCACTTTTTGCTCAAAATTGGCAGTTAATACCCAGGACAGGTGGGTGCTAAACATAGTATCACAGGGATACAGATTCCATTTCCATACTCTGCCAATGGCAAACAGTTGGCCAGATCTGCCAAAAAATCAATGGGCAGAGGCACAGAAACAGGTTACGTCCCTCATGGATATGGGGGCCATTCAGCCAGTACCAGAACAGGAAAAAGGACAAGTTTTTTTACTCAAGACTGTTCCTGGTACCCAGACAGGACAAGGCCTGGCGACCAATACTGGATTTATCGATTTTGAACACATACCTGGACATTCCAAAATTCAAAATGCTGACTTTGCAGCAGCTTCTGCCCATGCTGGGCAAGAATGCTTGGCTGGTGACATTAGACCTAAAAGAGGCATACCTGCATGTCCCAATAAGGCAGGTGTGCAGAAGATACCTCAGATTCAAGGCTGGCTTAATGCATTACCAATTCTCTGCACTGCCCTTTGGCTTATCTACTGCACCCAGGGTCTTTACAAAGTGCCTGGCACCAGTAATTGCATTTTGCAGACAAAGAAGTATTCAGATATATCCTTACTTGGACGACTGTCTCATTCAAGCAGCGAACAAGGACATTCTTCTTCAACACCTGGCGTTTGTGAAAAGGCTTCTAACATGCCTAGGGTACACAATAAACGAAAAAATATCACTACTGGTACCTTCTCAAACGATAACATTCCTGGGTGCAAGCTTGAATACAACTGCCCAAATGGCTTACCTCATGCCAGATAAGCAATGGCAACTGACTACTTACTTCAAACTGATGGCAACAAAAAACTGCAAGACAAATTCTGCAGGCTTTGGGCTTCATGGCATCCTGCATCTTACTGATTCCATATGCAAGACTGCATATAAGGAAACTTCAATGGTACCTAAAAAGTTTATGGAGTCAACATTGTCACAGTCTGGAAGTAATGATTCCTCTCATTCACTGCCTACAACAGGAGTTTCTATGGTGGGCAAAGGCATGTCACCAAAGCATGAGATGGGCGTTCACTCTACCCCCTGCCAGCCAAACCTTAACAGCAGATGCATCAGATTATGCCTGGGGGGGGGGCTACGTGGTGGGAAGGTGCATTCAGGGCATATAGACACCAAAACAAATGCATCTACATATCAACTAGAAAGAGATGCTAGCTGTTCAAAATGCCCTGACAGCCTTCAAGGACTTACTTCATCCAGGACAACTACTGATATACAGTTGAAATACTGATATGCATATGATATGCGAACCTTGTAATATAACCAATTTTACTCTTATGCTCAGGTCTAACTGATAGTTTTTTGTGGGCTTAGCTGCCAGCTCGGTTGCCCCTGCTCCGTTCGCCCTCGCTACGCCCGGGCTCACTCCGCTCCCCTACCCTACCCCCAAATTCCACCCACCCCCACATCAACTAAATTTAAACCTAACCATTTCCCACCCCCAATTAACCTACACTCAATCTACATCCTTCCCACCTCTTGATATTCCAAACTCCAATCACATTCCTAACTAGCCCTGCACATTGTCATACCATCCATATTCTTAACAATTAACTATTCCCCTTTAACTATGAAAAACTTCCTCCAGCAAATGCTCCTACTACTCTTCCTAGCATTTATTTACCTCGCCACCTCCTACAATTACTCTCTACAAAACAACCCCCCACCCATAAATCCACATCCATCACCATACCCATCCCACCCAATTACCCCCTAATAATAAGCCCTACACTATTCAATACTACAGCCATAAGCCATACCCATCTAAAACATATCAGCACCCACCCCAAATCAACTGCAACAAGTAAATACATCAAAATACTACAAAAGCTAGCAAAACTAATACAAACAAACCAACAACTACTGTTAAGGGATGGTGATATCCACCCAAACCCAGGCCCCTATGATACAAATCTCTTATGTAAAACACAACAGCTTCCTAAACTCACACAAATTAATATCAGGCCATCAAATAGTCTAGTCCTCCTAAATCTAAATATCAGGAGCTTAAACAATAAAATACATGAACTCCATAACCTAATCACACAATATCACCCTGACATAATCTGCTTAACAGAAACCTGGCTAAAACCATATACCAAAGACACAGAAATCCTGACACTTGGATATAGTATCCTTAGACAGGATAGACTGAAAAAGAAGGGTGGTGGCATTGCCCATATTTACAAAAATACACTTACTATAGCTAAAACAGAGTTACCAATACCTCCCTTGGACAAAGCAGAAATACTATTGACTACTCTCAAGATAGGCAGCAATAAAACTATCAACTTAGTAACAGGTTATATCCCCCCAGGCAATAATATCCCTATAATGGAAAGTTTATTACAATGGCTATCACAAACCTTACCACATGAGACTATTGTATTAGGGGACTTTAATATTGACTGGCTAACATGCTCTTCCCAAGCTCCCACTAATCATATCAACCTAGCTTCCTTCTCTCAACTAATCAAAGAACCCACTAAGATAACCAACAATAGTAAAAAAGAAACTCTTCTAGACTGGATTTTATTAAATAAAATTCCTTCCTCCTACCTAGCAGGCACACTTCCTGACTCACTAAGCGACCACCAAGCTACCTTCTTACTTGAACACAACTCCCACCACCCCCAAACCCCTATATTCCAAACAATTAGGAACAAAAAACACTTTAACCTATCAAACTTCTTAAATGACCTAAAACTCAACAACTGGTCCCAACTATATTACCTGCCACTAGATGAAGCCATCAATCATTTTAACTCCACATTTCTAGAAATACTAAATAGGCATGCTCCAGAAAGAACTACCAGAGTTAAGACCAAAGCAGTTCCATGGCTAACTAGGGAAACAAGACAAAAAATAACAGAAAGGAATAGAGCCTGGAAAATCTGGAGATCCAACAAAACTCCAAGTACACATCAAGCCTACCAACAGATTAGAAATCTAACCAAAAAACTAGTCAAGCAAGATAAAAAAAAATTACTTTATCAACCACCAAAATCAACACAAGAACAACCCAAAAAAAATTCTGGGCAGGATTAAACAGGTTACTATGCCCTGGAAAAATCACCACTCCACCCCCAACAACCGGGTTAATGAAAGAAAGCATAGCTGAATCACTCAATACTTTCTTTACTGAGACCATTCCTGCCCTATCACAAAAACAAACTTATACCAAAGCCACTACTATTGACCCCAAACCTAATAACAACCCAACTTTTAAGCTTCAACCCACCCCAACCTCCTACATAAGAAAATTACTCTCTCAATTAAAACCAACAACACTAGGAGTAGACTCCCTCCCCAACGATTTCTTAAAACTGGCAGTAAGTGAAATAGCCATACCAGTCTCTATCCTAATAAACAGATCCATCTCTGAAAGCTCAGTACCCCTGATCTGGAAAACAGCCTATATTATACCCCTTCATAAAGGGGGCAATTCTTATGACATATTTAACTACAGGCCAATAGCTATCCTATCCCCCACTTGCTAAAATACTGGAGAAATGTATTCGCAAACAATTAATTTCTCACCTTATTAAGCAAGATCTTATATCCCAAACCCAACACGGGTTCCGCCCAGGTCATAGCACAACCACTGCCCTGCTAGCAATCACTGATACCATTACCCACAACAGAAATAATGGCAAATTTTCTGCAGCCCTTTTCCTAGACCTATCAAAGGCATTTGATATGGTTAATCATGAAAAATTATTCTCCCAACTTTCTATCTTAGGCCTAGATACATTGGCAATCTCCTGGTTTAAGAACTACCTCAGCAATAGACAACAGGCAGTACTATGGAGCAATAACTTGTCTCCACTCTTACCTGTGACACTTGGTGTACCTCCGGGATCCATACTGATCCCCCTACTATTCTTAATTTTTACTAATAATCTCCACTCAGCTGTAAACAGTTCAAACCTCATCCAATACGCTGACGACTACTATAATATGCAGTGCCCCTACCCTTGCAGATCTACACAAAAAAAACCCAGGAAAATTTTCATTCAGTCGAAACCTGGCTTACTGAGAATGCCATAATACTCTACCCCAAAAAAACTAAACTCCTCATATTTCATCCTTCAATCACTACTGCCCCCACCTCATCCTTTACTATCCACTCAATAAACGGTACCACTATCTCACCTGACTCCCGGACAAAGCTTCTAGGTATCACTATTGATAACAAACTCAAATTTGATGTACATTTTAATCTGGCCATAAAAAATACTAACAAAAAGCTAGGTAGTCTCTACAAACAAATCATTCCTGACTCACAATGCTAGAACTACAATAGCACAAACACACCTTCTCTCAGCTCTACTATATGCATCACCAATCTTGACTAACCTATCCAAAACAGAAACCAATAAATTGACATCCTGCTATAATCAGTTAGCCAAATTTGCCAACAACAGCTCCTTTAGAACTCATCACTGCCAAAATCTAAAACAATTGGGTTGGCTTGAACTACCAAACCTACTAACCTATAACCAGCTGATTATCACACACAAGCTACTCTATCATCCAAACACAACACCTTCATTAAGTAACATAATCCAACAGTACTCCTGTCCTAGGCAACTCCGCTCCACTAATAAATTACTGTTAGCAGTTACCAGATCTCACAATCATGCTGGTGACTCCCTATATTCTTCTTATATAGCCAAACTCTGGAATTCTCTGCCTACATCCTTAACCCTAGAAGCACCCCTCTCTAAACTTAAAATAACTCTCAAATCTTACCTAAGCATAACATAGCTATGTCCCTGTTTCTCACCAGACTAATTCTTGTACCTTATCTATACTATTGTAAGTCACATGTTTTATCCTCATAAAATTTGTATACCACAACTGAAGAAAGATGGCTTACCTGTGTTATTCTGCACTGTATATTGTTATTTAGACTTATCAACTGTACCTCACTGATGCTTAATTCCTTTGTGTGCCCAATGGGCCTAGTTTAAATATGTATTCCTGAGTTATCTGCTTGTCTGTTAACTTGCCTCATTGGAGCTTTCCTCCCCGGGCCTCCACTGAAAATGGACATATATCCAGTTGGACTATCCCGGTCAACAAATGTAAAATAAATAAGTAAATAAAATACTGATAAAGACAGACAACACCACGGTCATGTGGTATATAAACAAGCAGGGTGGCACGCACTCATACCCCATTTGCAGATTAGCCATGGCACTGTGAGACACAGCTTTGACTTACCAAATACATCTTCAAGCTCAATTCCTGCCAGGAAAGCAAAATACTCTGGCAGACGATTTAAGCAGAAATCTTATGGATCCTCACAAGTGGAAACTAAATCCACAAGTCTTCAGCATGATAACAAAGAAATGGGGGAGCCCAGACATAGATCTATTTGCCTCCCCTCAAAATTATCAATTGAAAAGATTCTGCACAAGGACTTTGTCACAGACAAGCATGGAAAGTGGATGGCCCTATCCTTCAGTTGAAAAAACCTATCAATTTACGCCTTTCCTCCACTGCCTCTTCTTCCCAAGGTCCTCCTAATAGTCAGACAAGAGAAACCAAAGGTGATACTAATTGCCTCGGACTGGCCCCACCAATACTGGTACCCAATCCTAAGGAACTTGTCTCAATACCCAGCTTGGACCTTACCTCAAAGACCTCAACTACTGTCCCAGCAAAATAATCAGATCCTGCAAAATCAACTCCAGACACTGAACCTGGCAGCATGGCTGATCATGTAGTTATACAACCAGCACCTCTCAGTAAAGCTGTGATGGATGTCATTTTGGAAGCCAGAAGGCCTAGTACTAGAAAATCTTATGCTGATAAATGGAAGAGATTATGGCATGGAATCAAGCACAAGGAACTGATAAAGCAGAACCAGATATTCCTCAGAATATTACAATACTTGACTGAGATGCTTGACAAAGGCCTATCTTTCTCATCAATTAAAATCCATGCCTCTGCCATTTCGGCTCATTACAATTCAGAGCCACCAATCTTTTCTCATCCTTTACTAAAGCAGTATCTTAGAGGATCCTAAAATTTAAGGCCTCCTAGAAGATCACCAATACCTGCATGGGACCTCAATTATGTGTTGGAAAAGCTCACCCTGCCTCCATTTGAACCAGCTGCTACTGCTGATATAAAGTTCTTATCATGGAAAACAGCTCTTCTACTAGCAATTACTTCAGCAAGAAGACTCAGAGCTACAGGCCCTCATGGCTGTGGAGCCTTTTATCATATTTTGCCCAGACAGGGTGTGTCTAAGGACAAATCCAACATTTATGCCTAAGGTGGTTTCCATTGTGGCTCTTAACCAAACTATTCATCTGCCAATCTTTTATCCAAATCCGCAGAACAAGGGGGAGAGAATTCTGCATTCCTTAGACGTACACAGACAGGTAAGATTCTACTTTAGCAGGAGTAAAGCTCTAAGAAAAACTGAGCAATTACTAGTGACATATGCTGCAGGATCAGAAGGAAAGGCTATTTCAAAGCAGACTGTTTCAAAGTGGATAACCCACTGCATTCATTTCTGCTACTTACACCATGGTAAACCTGTGCCCAAGGGCATTAGGTCTCATTCCACCAGAGCTGCAGCTACTTCAGCAGCCTTTCTCAGAGGAGTACCAACCAAAGACATTCTAGAGGCTGCTACTTGGAGTTCTGTTCACACCTTTACAAAGTATTATCATTTGCCTCTCTACTCTAAGTCCAGGGCAGGCTTTACCACTGCAGTTCTGCAGGGCCTTATAGCCACACCTAATGATGTTTAGCTCCAGCCTCCCAACCATAGCTTTGGGATTCTACTGAAATGTAATGATTTCAGCAGTGAAACACGAAGAACATAGTACAGTTGTGTACACTTACCATAAATGTAGATGTTCGAGTGTATTCACTGTTGCAGTCTAGGTTACCCGCCCACCATCCCACCTTTCATTCTGGAGTTTATCTTTCCTTCTCTATCTTCTGCAACCTATGTGGTGTATTTGCTTGTAGATGAAGGTACAGTTTATATTGATGCATGTGTGCATGTGTGTGTGTGTATATATATATATATATATATATATATATATATATATATATATATATACATACACACACACACACATATATATATATATATATATATATATATATATATAGTTTTTTTTTTTTTTTTTTTACTACCTTTTTGGGAGCACCTGACATCTGGGGCAAGAAAAACTAAAGAAAATGGCGTCTGCTGCTTGTTTTATACCCCTGACGACCTGACGTCATGGAAGAGGAGACAGCAACCGACGCAGGACCCAAGACTTTGGAATTCAGGCCAACTGAGAGCAACCCCAAATGTAATGACTGCAATAGTGAATACATTCGAACATCTACATTTATGGTAAGTGTACACAGCTGTACTTTTTGCCACCAAGCCTTTCAGAATATTACTGCCACTTTAGAGAGCACTCTTCTTCGGGATTTCGATGATCAACAGTCATCTTGTGCTGTTCTATAGCTGGGCAGATAAAGTTACTTTGGGGAAAACCCTTCTACATATTTTTGTTTAAACTTACTTTCCTCTTAGGAAAGTGTATTTTAAGGTAGGAATGTGTTTTGTTATTGACTGTCATGCGACTTTACTATACTTACATCTGAAGAAATCCCAATCCCTCCACACCACACGCTTCAGAGACCTCAGCCTCATTACCACAATCAACCGAACATGCTGGAGGGACAGGTTCATAACCCAGAGACTGCCCATGCTATGGAATAGACTTCCCCCATATATGTCAAGCAGAGCACCTCACTGGCCCTCTTCAGGGGAAATCTTGATGAGTGGATGGGAAACAGAAAATTCACTGCGGGGATCACTCCAGTGGCTTTACTCTACAGAGGCACTGGGAACTAAGGTCAGGTGGCATGATGCCAGGGTAATTCTGTGGGCTAGGCTTGTAAAGATTCCAGGGCCATTGGCCTAGTACACACCTGTGAACCCATGAGTACACTTTTGTTTCTAATAGTTTAAAAGTTTGTTTAAACATTCTAAAATATTTTTTTTCTGTGGAGAAACTGTGTTTAAATTACTTTGAAGGTCTATTAAAGTGAATTGGAATGCATTTTACTGCATTTTTACTGGAAAAATTACATCTGATGTTGTCAATCTTCATTCATTCTTGACTTTTGGGTCTCTGTTCCGTCCTCGGAACTGAATTGGCAGTTGTAACAAACTCGAACCAGCCAGAAACTCTTGAGCTAAGGCTACCTATAGTGCCTCTCTTCCCTTCTCCTCAGATCTTGTTTGCTGCATAGAGTTTTAGGACGCATCAGCAATGCTCTCAAATCTTGTTTGCTGCATAGAGTTTTAGGACGCATCAGCAATGCTCTCAAGCTAAGTGCTAATTTTTTTCATCATAAATACCATATTAAGGCTTGTTCTTATCTTTAAACTTGTCGTTAAGATAGTCTTTGCTGATTACTGTGCTTTCTGTTGAGTGCGAGTGCTATTTTTCTTCCCTTTTACCCTTTTGTTATTCTCTCACTTTACCATTGTTGTTATAAGCCCCTCCCTTCCTTCTTACCTCTGGTAATTTTGTAATACCATCGTTGGTATTTCCCCCTTTTCCCCCTTCCTTCCTTACCCCTTCTGGGTATTCTCTTTGCTGCCATTGATGGTACGATTTAAAAAAAAATAAATCCCCTTGTCTTTCTCTTACCAGTGTGTACATGTGATAGAGTTGTTGGCTATACATACTTTTTCTTCAACTACAGCATGGCAGAAATACAGAAAGGTACAATTGGCTTTAAGCAGTGTGATGGATGTGGCAAAAAGATGCCCAACTCGGACGGGCATCTTTCTTGCATATATTGTTTGGGGGTGCACACCTAGAAATCCAACCGCTGTGTGAGCTCTGCAAGGGTTTTAGTGCTTGGACCCTTGCAGAGCGGCACAACAAATGATCCTGAAGGGGCTGTTAAAATGCCTTTTCTTAGTGGCTTTGTCTGAGGAGATGTCAAAGTCTCCCAAGAAAGAAGCTAAAAAGAGGAGCCACTCTGTTCCAGCATCTTCTCAGTCTCGTGGCTCAAAATCGTCCAAAGGCCACGTTTCTACTTCGGAGCAGAAGTCTAAACAGTCAAAACAGTCAAAATTGACACCGACAACTGTTTAGGTGCCTAAGACTCCTTCCACTGTGCTAACGACAACTCCTATGGAACTGACAAAAGTTACCATGGTACCGACCCCTTCATCAGTACCTATGACCCTCTCGGCACCATACTGGTCACTCCCCCTCCCATGCAAACAATTGGTCAGCTGACCGTGATGCTGAAGGTCGAATGCCTGCCCAGGACTAGGTACTCCCCCATCTGTTGACCCTTTTTTTATGGCCAACAATTAAGCCCTTTCATAGAATCCAGAATCTCCCTCTGGGATGTCTATTCGTTCCACCAGGAGCCTTTTGGAGCGTGATGTAGTCAGGTTAGTGGATCAACTCTTGGCGGCCAGAAGTCTTTCATCTCCCTCCAAGACTTCCCTCCCATCCAGATCCAAGGTCTACTCTCCAAGGACTCCATCCTGTCTTCCTCCTTCAACCTCTTCGCAGGTCTTGGAGCTCTCAACTTTGATGCCGCTCCTGGTGCCACCTACTTTGGAGCTGATGGTGGACCTCACCTTGGCTCCGGGGCCAACTTTGTGGTCCTCTGCTCAGTTGGAGCCAACCTACCCTTGGGACCATGACCTGGCTGCTGGGCTCGGGATCCCTAGTCCGGTGCAGATTTTCTCCATGGCGCTGTCTACAGTTCTGGGTGCTTTGACAGTTCCAGGCCCTCTTGAGACTCCTGTTCTGGAGGTGGGCTCATCGAAGTGGGATGTGAGCCTGGTTCCCAGATTGTCTTTCTCTGTTCCGGACTTCCATCTCTCTTCAGGCAGTCCTGCCTTCCAGATTATGGAGAGGGCTCTTGCCTCAGCAGGCATGCAGTTGGCACCATCTCCATTAGAGTGTCACATTTACATATCCTCTGGTTTGCAGCTGTCACAATCTGCTACATCAGGGCAGTGGGCACAAGAGCAGCAAGACACCCTGCTGCAGGGTACCCCCTCTTAGGAGTCCTCCTCAGACCATACCCCTGAGGAGCCGCCCCCGGGCATAAGAGATTGTGCAAGAGGAAGCACCTAGATTCTCCAGAAGAATCTCTCACTGAGGATACAGACTACTATGAAGGGAAAGGGTCCTCATGGTCACCCCCCTGAAGTTATCTCTTTCGGATACATCCTGGAAATCTTGAAACAGAGGGGTGATTGGAAGCCCACCAACCCTTCCTCTGAAGAATCTGTCTTCTTTCAGGCTTTTCGTGCCCGACCTTCTACTTCTTGGGTGACCCCACCTGCCCATGAATTGATCAAACTCGTCATGCAGCATGCTTGAAATGCCCCTGACACTATAGAGCCAATTCCCTGGAGACCAGACAAAATTCTTAGTGCACCAGAAGACCAGTCCCACTGGTCTAAAGACTTAGTGGTAAATGCTGTGGTGGTGGTGGAGAGTCCAACTGTTCATCCTCCTGAGAGTCTCGGATGATGGACAGATTCAGGAAGCGGGCCTACGCTTCAACGACCTTTGCCATACGGTAGTTGAATTTGTTGGCACATTTTACCCTTTTTCAAAGGGACCCGATCACTGAGCTGTCAGGCACCTTGGCATTAGCAGTGTCTGACGAGGTACGCGATAAAGTTGCCTCCCAACTTGCGACCCTACAATTGATATCAAACTCGTCCATGCTGCTTATTATGCACACAGATGAAGGGATGCCCATGGCAGTGGTTACAGTTGTTGCCATCAGGTGCCACACCTGGTTGCGCTTGTGTGATTTCGCAGACCCTTTCACGTCTTCCTTTTTCAACGCTCCTGTTGGTGCTACCTTACTTTTTGGCCCAAAAGTCAGAAACACACTAGCCAGGAGTGAGAATGATGGAAAGACCGTTTCTGCTGTGGGCATGTGTTTTTCTGCTCCTCAACGACCTTACTCCAGGAATAGGAGGATTGGAAAGATGTGGTTCAGGAAGTCCCAAGTGCCTTTTCCGGACACACATGGTGACGCCCAGGCCTACCGCTAGTGTCTCGGTCTCTGCTGAAACCGAATCTCTACCGATTCCGACCGACGACACCGCACAGCCGGTACCTTCGGTACCGGAGGCTTCCACTGGGTCGGTCTTAGAATTACCTTCTGAAACCGGTGCTCTGGAGATATCCAACACCATTTCTGTGGATAAAACTACCCCAGCACGTGGGGCAGCCAGGTCTCCTGTATCCATGTCCATTAAGGCTTTTACTCGTGCTAAAGCTGCTAAACAGCCAAAATCTCTCCCTCCCAAGGCTATTCCTCAGGGATCCTCTACAGGTTCACAAATTTTAAGCTTAGCTGAGGACCTTATCTCCTTAATCAGGGGCTCTCAGCCACACCCAGACAGGGGCTCTCAACCTCTTCCAGGCAAAAGGCCCAGGGTTGAGCAGACAGATCCCCAGTCCTCTGATGAGGCCTCAGATGACTCTGCCCTTTCAGATTACCAGGAGGAGGCCTTTCCGGCCTATGAGGATTCTGATGCAGAGGAATCTATTCCCTCGGCCTCCCCCCCTGAAGAGTTGTCCTTTGGGGAGACCCTTCACTCCATGAGAGAGCATTTTAAATGGCAAGGCTAGGAATTTTCTGATTCCAGGAAGAGGTTAAGGACTTTTTTGCATTTGCCTCAGCATATACCTTTGGCTATTCCTCCTGTTTTAAATGATATAGAGGATGTGTACTCCGAGTCTAGTATTTCCCCAGACTCCCTCCCTCCGGCTCCTGTCAAACCCAACAGGTACTACAGGGTCCCGGACACACATCTATTCCTTTACAAGGGCCACTCAGCTGACCCAGAAACTATTTCCCAGGGGCCTAAAGGGGTTGCAACCTCCACTACTAAGAACTCACTTCCTTCTGAAAGGGAATCCAGGGCCTTAGAGAGATGGGGTAACAAAGTGTACACTTCTTCCACTCTTTCTATGAGAGCATTGAATTGTCAATTCCATATGATACAGTATCAAGAATATCTGTTAGATGAATTGCATAAAATACTAACCTCACCTGAACCCCTAGATCGCAAGGCGCTTCAGGATCTGGTGCATAACTCCCAGCAGGTTAGCAACCATTTTTTACAGTGTGGTTATGATGCATTGGAAGCTTCATGTAGGTCAGCAATGACAGGTGCAGTCATACGTAGACATGCTTGGCTGGAGGAACAAACACTGCCAGATCATGTTAAAGTATAGCTTCTGGATGCACCCCTGGAAAAACAAAAGTTATTTGGTTCCACGGCACAAGAGGTCTTAAAGAAATTTGAGGAAAAGGCTAAGTCAGTACAGTCAAAGATTTTCTCCAGGTCCAACCACCAAGATTCAGCAGAAATTGGCCTTCTAAGAATTGGTCCTTTCCAGACAGACAGATTTCAAAGAGGCAAAAATAGGCGTGCCAGAGGTAGAGGGCAAGCTAGAGGCTCCTACAGAGGACATCAATGGCAGCCTCCTAACCAAAGAGGTAGTGCAGGACCTACACCTGCTGCACAAGGACAAACTCAATGACTTGACTTTGACCCCGCCAACCAGGGCTCAATAGGAAGCACCTTTGGGCGGAAAGCTATCTTTATTCTCAGAAAATTGGCACATTATTACAAGGGACAAATGGATACTGCAAATAATAGACAAAGGATACAGATTCCATTTTCATACATTACCAAAAAGACAAGGCATGCCAAATCTGCCACCGAATCAAAGGACAGAGGCTTTCAAGCAAATTTCCAACCTACTGCAAATGAAAGCAATAGAAAAGGTTCCTCTCATAGAACAAGGCCAAGGATTTTATTCCAGACTATTTCTTGTCCCAAGAAAAGAAAAGCAATGGAGGCCTATTCTGGACTTGTCCGCACTAAATACTTACCTCATTGTGCCAAAATTCAAAATGCTAACCTTACAGCAACTCCTTCCCATGCTGGGCAAGGGGTCCTGGCTGGTAACTGTAGACCTCAAGGAGGCATACCTGCATGTCCCTATCAGACAAAGTTGCAGAAGACACCTCAGATTTCTTGCAGGTTCAGAGCATTATCAATTCTCAGCATTGCCCTTTGGCTTATCTACTGCGCCCAGAGTATTCACGAAATGCCTGGCATCAGTAATTGCACATTGCAGACTTCAGGGGATTCAAATATACCCATACCTGGACGACTGCCTTATACAAGCGGGCAGCCAACAAACATTGGTAAAACACTTGAATTATGCCATCCGCCTACTTCAGGCTTTGCGATACACAGTCAACATTCAGAAATCAAGACTTGTTCCATCCCAAAGAATAATTTTTCTGGGTGCAAAACTAGATACAACCACCCAAATGGCTTTTCTCACAGAAGAAAAACAAGAACAACTACCGGATTATTTCAGAAACCTGACAAAACAAACCCAACTGACTGCAAGGAAAATCCTGCAGGCCCTGGGTTTCATGGCATCTTGCATTCTTCTGATTCCACAAGCAAGGCTGCATATGAGGAAACTACAGTGGTACCTAAGGAGTCTATGGTCTCAACAGTCACAGCCTAGAAGCTTTGATCCCCCTCATTCCATGCCTTCAAAAGGAATTTCTGTGGTAGGCTCAAGCAAGCCAGTCAAACATGGGTCTGCCTTTCAGCAAACCAAATATCAGCCAAACCATTACAATGGACACCTCAGACCATGGATGGGGAGCGCACATGGAGGGCAGATGCATTCAAGGTCAATGGACACAAACAGAATTTTGCCTGCACATAAACCAAAAGGAAATGCTGGCAGTGATACATTCAATCGAGGCCTTCAAGCACTTCTTACATCAAGGCCACCTGCTAATAAAGACAGACAATACCACAGTTATGTGGTACATAAACAAGCAAGGAGGTACCCATTCTTACCCTCTTTGCAGGCTGGCGATGAATCTTTGGGAACTTTCCCTAAAACTCAATATAGAGCTGCAATCCCAGTTTGTACCAGGAAAAGACAATGTACTGGCGGACAGCCTAAGCAGAAACATCATGGATCCACACGAATGGATGTTGCACCCAGACACCTTTCTTCAAATAACACAATTATGGGGAAGGCCGGACATAGATCTTTTTGCCTCCCACCACAACCATCAACTGAAGAAATTCTGCACAAGGATATACCACCCACAAGCATGGAAAGTGGACGCTCTCTCTTTCAGCTGGAATACTCTTAACAGTATATGCATTTCCACCTCTTCCGTTAATGACCAAGGTCTTACTGAAGATCAGGACAGAACAAAGTGATTCTGATAGCTCCGGACTGGCCAAGACAACACTGGTACCCACTGTTAAGGAGCTTGTCACGCACGAAACCGTGGCCTCTACCACAATGGCCACTTTTTCTGACACAGCACAATTACAAGATTCTGCACTCCAGCCTAAAAACCTTGCAGCTGACAGCCTGGAAAATACCTTGACTCCTCGCCTGGATAAACTATCCAAAAGGGTAAAGGATATCAAGGAAGCTCGCCGGCCTTCCACAAGAAAGGCATATTCAGCAAAATGGAAAAGATTTTGCACTTGGAACTCCACAAAGGGCCAAGATCCGACAGTAATGAGCATTCCACATATCCTGGAATACTTGGCAGAAATGCTCCATAATGGCCTTTCTTACTCTTCCATAAAAATTCATGCTTCAGCAATTTCAGCAGAGTACAACACTGATCCACCTGTATTTTCTCATCCGCTGCTAAAGCAGTTTCTAAGAGGATAAAAACATCAACCCTCCAAGGAAACCACCAGTGCCTACATGGGACCTTAACTTCATGTTGGAAAAATTAACTCTACCTCCCTTTGAACCAGCAGCATCTGCAGAACTACAGTTCCTGTCTTGGAAGACTGCCTTCCTTCTGGCCATAACCTCAGCAAGAAGAGTATCCGAGTTACAGGCCCTCATGGCAGTACAACCATTAATTACTTTTCATCAGGACAGAGTCTCATTGAGAACCAATCCTTCATTCATGCCAAAGGTGGTATCCAGGGTCTCACTGAACCAAGCTATTCACCTGCCTACCTTCTTTCCAAATCCACAAAATAAAGGAGAGAAACTTCTGCATACCCTGGACATTCACAGACAGTTGCGCTACTACTTGGACAGAACTAAGACTTACAAGAAAACTGACCAGCTCTTTGTAGCATATGCTGCTGGTGTACAAGGAAAAGCAATTTCCAAACAGACAATTTCAAAATGGATAGGGAATTGCATTCGATTCTGTTACTCTTTTCATGGCAAAACTGTGCCAGTCAACATTAGACCTCATTCCACCAGAGCCACAGCCACCTCCACAGCCTTCTTAAGAGGGGTGGCTACAAAGGACATCATAGAAGCTGCTACATGGAGCTCCGTGCATACATTTTCCAAGCATTACAACTTACCTTTATATTCCAGATCCAGAGCAGGCTTTGCTACTGCAGTCCTGCAGGACATTTTAGCTACACCATCCTTTTCTTGGGTCCTACCACCCCCAGCTTGGTTATGGTATTCTACCCATATGTAAGGACTGCAGATGCATCCTTGAAGGACATAGTACAGTTTTTTACCTACCATAAATGTAGATGTCCGATAGGTATGCATCTGCAGTCAGGATTTCCCTCCCTCCTACCCCTCTGTGGTATTCCTTGAGTATTTATCCCTCTTTCTAGCTAGCTGGGGTTATCTATTATGGTGTATTTGTTTTATATTACTGTGCATGTTTGGAATTTATTGCATCTCTCCAAATTTAGCCTTCATTAGAGGGCACCTGGCATCTGGGGCAAGAAAAATTGAGGAAGATGGCGTCGGCTGACGCTTTTATACCCCAGGCGCTCTGACGTCGGGGAAAAGGGCGACATCAGCCGACGCCGGACCCAGACTTTGGAATCCGGCCGACCAAAGGGCTGCCTGAGGCAGGACAACCCATATGTAAGGACTGCAGATGCATACCTATCGGACATCTACATTTATGGTAGGTGCAAAACTGTACTTTATCCAAGCTCACTAGTCTTTCAAAACAGTCAGGAAACCTAGAGCCATGAGCCTCTTAACAGACAACACCACAGTTATATATGTTACATAAACAAGGGAGAACACGTTCTCGGTTCCCTTTGCATCCTAGACATACTTGCTTGAGAGCAGACCCTGGAATTCAGGATTCTACCAAATGCGATTTGTGTACCAGCACAAGTATAAAGCTCACCAGAGTAGGATCCTTTCCTGGTTTTAGCATGTCTGTAAATAATGCTCGTTTCCAAGTCTTGGGGATCTTATCTGTTAGTAGAATTTGATTGGCCAATTTAGTGAAATGCGAAGTAAGTTTTTGTACCACAATCTATTTCTACTGGGATATCATCCTGACACTGGGTCTTCCTCCTTGGTGACCTATTTAACACCTGAGCCCCCTGTTCCTTAGTAGTCAGTGGCAGTGTCAATAAAGAGTATTTTCAGGAATCTGTTTCAGCATAAGCAAGTTAGAGAAGTATCTGTGGATAGATGAGCAAGTTGCATCTAAGGGAAATTTCACTGAGCATAAGCCTGACTATAATCTCTTGGGAATGTCTAGGATATGGTCTGGTGTTGCTGTTACGGCCCCTGAAATTGAATTCTTTAATTTAATAACAGTTAAGGGAAGGAAACTGAAGCTTAGATGTGGAGTTTTTGAAAGATCTCCTCCTAAATGCATTTTACACAAAAATCAGCCTTGTACACATAGATCTCATCTAGTTCATCTGTTGTTCCATGAAACATATGCTTGGCATCCAGAAACTGCCAAAGGAAGTAAAGTTGAGCCTTCTCCATCTTACCATGAGTGTCCCTAAACAATTAGTGTGTTCTGTCCATGCATATGGATAGCTCCTTTTTGAAATGTTGGTACTCAGAGTGCTGAGAAGCCAAAAAAAAAAGACCAAAAACATAGAAGAGTGAATCTCAAAAATCGCTCTTCTCTTTTAAACTTTTTGCAGGGAGGAGTGCAAGCCCCATACCCCCGAACTTATACCAGTTCCAAATTGCCATACCTTGGAGGAAAGGGAACATTCTGAGAAATGTTTTTTGGAGTTGTATGCAAGTCCGTTCTTTCAGCCATTCAGTATTTTGGGACTCGCTGTAGTGGATCACAATATTTCATATGGTTACCCTATACATTCATGCTTTTTGATAAGGGATATCAAGAAGCCCTTGAATCCCTCCTGTCCTGAAACATGCTAATTAAACAAAGGTACATTTCAGTGTGCAGTATACCTACCCATTTCATTTAACTCCTTTTTTTGAAAAATTCCCCACTTGCACAAATACAGATTGTTCCTCCAAATCATGTTTTTATCTCAAACCTTTTACACCCCAGCACATGGGTTAAAGGTACATGATCTAAAATGCAGATAAGATAAGTAAATCAGAGTCCATAAAATGTCTGTGTTCCTTGGTTACCTTTACTTATGATCTGTAATGAAAGTAATAGCTTGTATTTTCATCCCTGGGGTACTTTAGCAGTTTCTGGACATGAGCTTAATCCCAAGCTAGAGATAAATTTATTGACAACCTTCCCCAGTGGTAGAATAGTAGTAGAATTTAATTCCATCTTGTCTAAACCGGTATTCCAGTCCCCTCAAATCATTTTTTCATCTTGCAGTAGCGTCCATTCTTTTAATATTGCTGCTGTTATGTACTAGGTTCCAGGGTGTGTTCCGATTAATTGCAGCAGTAAGGAGTCTTGTCTACAAGCCCCTTTCAAAAGCATGTCATCCAAGTCTGTCAGCATGCCGTACTAATATGTTGAAAGAAAGGTACTTCTGTGTAAACTGACCAGTCATCATCTTCACCTCCCCCCGAGAGAAGGCAAACAACCCATAAGCATATCTTTGCCTCTCTAGTTTAACTGATACTCATCTAAGATAAAGTGGATTGCTTGCAGTGGTATAAAACTGGGTTGAGACCTTTAACAGTCCAGGATAATAAGGAAGTCATGATGCAAGCTCCAGGTTATGCACCAGTTTCTCAGTAGACTATTCATAGTGTTCTTGACAAATTAATGAATTATCCTTATTTATAAAAAAAAAAAAGTAATTTCGTATTATATTAGTTAAAAAAGCAGCAATTTTAAGACATGTATTTTTGCAAATCCATAATTAAGTAATAAATCACCTTGTAGAATAACAACCCAACAAGCCAACCAATGCATGTCATCACACAACAGGCAAAGTCACTGAAAAAATAACCTCTTATTTCTACCACGTTTATAAACTACAGTTTCATTTATCCTATTCCGTAGCTATCCCTTCTAAAGAAATTTCCATCTTCCATAACAACTCAAATCTTTTCCATTAGCAATTCCTTAAATTCATGTCTTTTAAACAGATAGGAAAGCACTAGTTTCTCATTTTACTTCATTTCCCTACATCTTTATCATAGTCTGTAGGTTCATGATTTGCATGATCTGAAAATAGTTATTAGATGCATTTCAAAGCTTTCAAATAAATACCTGTTGTCCTGTGAAATATAATTTTTATCCTGTCTTACCTGATTAGTACATGTTGGAGAATATGTAAATTGTCTGAGTTTCTTCTATTGAATTAATATCTTCCACTCCAAATGTTCGCATATACTACTTCATAAATTATCCCATTTTGTTATATTTTCCCTGTTTTGATCCCACTGATACATCCTCTGTACTTTATATTGTGGTCCAGTCTCCAGCCTTAAATAATGATCCTTGCTAAAACTTGTGTTTCTCCCAAAATTCTCTAAAGCTCCATAATAGTAGTTTTTTATGGACTATAGTGGAGCTTTTCTCCCCGGGCATCTGCTGAAAAAGAACCTGCGTTCAGTCGGAATTTCCTGGTAAACAAATGTAAAACAACAAATAGAAAAATAATAAAAAACTGTAAATACATGACAGTGTAATTCTCCTTCCCTCAACTAATCCTTATTACCACAGATCTAACATTCTTTCTTTCCTCCTCTGTCACTATTGAAGCCCCTCTTGCAATCAATATTGTTAGTCCCCTTTTTCTTAGTCTCTGATTCTCTGCTGAATGTCCATTTTGAAATCCTTTCTTCACCAAATTCACACAATGATTTCTTTGCTAGTGTGTCTCCTGTAACATTGCTATTTGCACCTTACACTTAATATAATTCAGTGCTCTGCTTTTTGTCTGCACCTGCAATGCCATTTACATTCCATGTTAATATTGATATGGCAGCCTTTTTGACAAAAAAGTTTTTGCATATTTTGCATGACACTTCTATTAAATGTATGTTTCCAGCTTACAACTTAACATGCACGCACTAATGCTTGGCAGGCTGATATTATATGCAGTTGTTACTTCTTATTTCTGAACCCATGCCACTTTTATTTATTTATTTTGAATATAATAAAATAAATAAAATACATTTACTTACAGTGGTAGAACACTGATCAAATAATGTTCAGATGATGTTCTTGTTTCACAATTGCAGTCATCACATTTGAGTTATCCCTGCCAGAGTAGCCCTCAGTCGGCCAGAATACCAGAGGCTTAGTATTTCCTCGTCGGTTGCTGTCGCTTCAGGACTGACATCAGGTCATCAGTAGTATAAAGTAAGGCAGCCGACACCATTCCATCAGTCTTTCTTGCCAAGGAGCCTGAAGCAGTTTGCTTGAGTGCCAGTCAGCTGCTACCTGAGTTTTCGTTTTCTGAATTGAAGCTGAAGTCTTCTAAAGCTAAGTACCCCATTGGGGATCCTTTTTTTCTTGTTCTAACCGATGTCAGAAAAAGTTAACAATTGTCTCACCTGTGGAAAGCAAATACCACACCGAGACTTTCATTCTTACTGCGTCACTTGCTTAGGCCCAGACCACGACATCCCTCACTGCCTTTTTTGTGCGTTGTTCAACGCCAGAACTATACGTAGTTGGGCCCTTATTGAAGCTAGTTATTTTAGCTGCCAGCCCTCGAATTCCGATATGGCTTCAGTAAGCCATCTGACAGCAGATCTTTTGAAAAAACGTAAGGATAAAGACAGAGACAGACCGCACAGATCCAAACCTTGCAAAGATGCTACCGTTAAGCTAGTCGTCTGTTCTCCGGTCCTCAGTGAGGTGCTGTCGCAGGCCCTGATGCCCGCTTCTGTGGATTTGCAAGCCGCTACCGAGATCCTTTTGGAGTCTGGTATGCTGCAAAATTCTTCGACTAAGGATCCTGCGGATGTCTCTACCTTGGATGGGTCCGGAGCCGCTGAGCAGGCACCGGCTTCCGAGGATGTATTTTGCACTACCATTTCTCAACACAGACCAACGACTTCTATCATGTCTACCGTTCTTTCAAAAACTACCAAGTTTCTAAGGCCCAGGGTTTGTACCACACCCAAGAAACTGACGACCCAATCTCAGGCACCTTCTACCTTGCCTCAGTCTCAAATGCTTAAAAGTGGTGGAAGACACTACCATTTCTCGACACAGACCAACGACTTCTATCGTGTCTACCATTCTTTCAAAAACTACCAAGTTTCTAAGGCCCAGGGTTCGAACCACACCCAAGAAATCGATGACCCAATCTCAGGCACCTTCTTTCTTGCCTCAGTCTCAAATGCTTAAAAATGGTGGAAGACCTTATAATGCTGATCAGGGGAAGCCAAGCTAACCCTTCCAAAAGAAAAAGAGATCTGTCCCCAGTAGTTTTATCTGAATAGGAGTCTGATGACTCTGATGCATCTGAATATGAAGGCATGCAACCCCTCTCTGCTTATGAGAATTCTGATGCAGAGGAATCCATTCCTTCAGCCTCTCCACCCGAGGACTTTTCCTTTGGGAAACCCTACATACTTTAATGGAGCATTTCCAGTGGAAATGTCAGGAACTACCCTCAGTAGACTCAGGGAATTCTCAGATCTTCCACAGCACAGACCCTTGGCCATTCCTCCTGTCCTGGATGTTGTGGATGATGTTTTCATGGAATCCAGTTTGACTCCTGACACACTCCTTCCTTCTCCCAGGAAACCTGACAGATATTATAGAGTCCCTGACTCTCACAAATTTCTTTTCAAAAGTTTTACTGCTGACCCTGCGGTTATTTCTCAAAGGCCTAAAGGAGTTAAAGCAACTTCTGCTAAGAATCCCACCCCCTCAGATAGGGATTTCCCGAGCATTAGACAGATGGGGTAAAAAAGTATACACCTCTGCTACTCTTGCTATTAAATTGTTAGTTCCATAAGCTAAAATTTCAGCAACACACCATGGAACTCCTTAAAGAAAAAAATATAATATTTTCCTGTTTGTGCAGAAAATGAAGAGTTACAAGAGTTAATGCATTCTGCAAGTCAAGTAACTAAGAACACCTTACACTGTGACTTTGACGCCCTAGAAGCATCTTGCAGGACAGGGCAGTAGTTACTGGTTCTGTCCTTAGAAGGCATGCTTAGCTTAAGGAACAGCCCTTGCCAGACCATGTCATATCCAAATTATTGGATGCAGCCTTGCACAAAGACAACTTATTTGGCACCAAGGCAGAGGAGGTCTTAAAAAAGATGGAAGAAAATGCAAAATCTATGCAGACAGTTACGGATTTCCTACAGATTTAATCACCCAGGTTCAGTAAGGCATTGCCCCTCCAAGCATTGGTCCTTTCCTGCCTCCTTCAGGTCCATTCAACCCAGACCCCAGGGAGGCAGAAACCCAGACAACAGCCACAGGGAATGCAGAGATCAAAGCAATAGAATTACTCCACTTCAAAACCAGGGAGTGCTAAGCCACCTCCTCATGGTAAGAACTCATAATGACTCTCCACTTCTACCCCTCCCTCTGCCCACCTGCACTTGTCCCTAGGAGGAAAACTCTTCCACGCAAGCACCTGGGCCACCATTACCAACAACCGCTGGGTCCTCAATACAGTGTCCCAGGGATACAAATTTTCTTTCGACACTCTACCAACCCCAAAAGGGTTCCCAGATCTTCCTCCAAACCAGTGGGCAGAGGCCAAAAAGCAAGTCCTTTCCCTGCTCTCTATATGGGCAATAGAGCACGTTCCTGCAGAACAGATAGGCCAGGGTTTCTACTCCAGGCTCTTCCTGGTACCCAGAAAATGGGGCACCTGGCGCCCCATCCTCGATCTATCCATTATAAACACTTTCCTGGTGATACCAAAATTCAAAATACTGACCCTCTAGCAACTACTACCTATGCTGTCCAAGAATGCTTGGTTAGCCACCCTAGACCTAAAAGAGGCCTACCTTCACATCCCAATCAGGGAATCATGCAGGAAATATCTACATTTCAGGGCACGATCTCTGCACTTTCAATTCTCAGTGCTTCCCTTTGGTATCCACTGCTGCGAGAGTTTTCACAAAATGTCTGGATCCCGCCATTGCTTTTTGCAGAAAAATAAATATTCTCACAGTAAGTCGATGCCCGGTTCGATTCTCAGCTAGAGCGTCTTCTGCGTGGAGACATGTGAATGGGCGTACCTTTGCTGAAGGTTGTGCTCCAGGGCTGGTAACCCGGCACGTAAAAATCAACTACCAATCATTAGCGGACCTGAGTTCCGCTGTGGTGACCCCTAACTGGGAAAAGCCGAAAGACACAACAACCCATACTTAGACGACTGCCAAATTCAGGCAGACAGTCAGGAAAAGCTGCTCAAGCACCTGGCTTTTGTAAAGACCCTACTCACCTCCCTAGGGTACAATATCAACAAAAGGAAATCCAAACTAGTATTCACCCAAAAGATTATTTTCCTAGGAGCAAGGCTGGACACAGCATCCCGGATGGCATTCCTTACTCCAGAAAAGCAAACTTATCTGACAGCTTATTTCTCTCAACTAGCCACCAGACCCCAGTTATCCACAAGGAAAATCATGCAAGCTCTGGGGTTCATGGCATCTTGCATTCTACTCATTCCATTTGCCAGACTGCATATGAGGAAACTGCAATGGTACGTAAAAAGCCTTTGGTGTCAACACTCTCAAGGCCTGAAAACTGTTATACCTATGATACCTTGCCTAAGGAAAGATTTTCTAAGGTGGGCTGCATCATGGAAACACAACAAGGGACTACCCTTCTCACCACCTCATGCCGCCCAGATCCTCACCACAGACACATCAGACTATGCCTGGGGTGCACACCTAGATGGCAGATGCATACAGGGCCATTGAAGCCCACATCAACCAAAACGAGATGTTAGCTGTTCAGCATGCATTGACAGCTTTCAGGCTCCTTGTCTCCCCAGGGGCTCTACTGATCAAAACAGACAAACACCCACTGTGATGTGGTATATATATCAACAAGAAGGGATGGACTTGCTCCTATCCTCTGTGCAGGTTCACCATGACCCTTTGTTACACAGCCTCAGCCATGCAACTACACCTGTTAGCCCAATTCCTGCCAGGCTCTCTAAACTCTCTGGCAGACAACTTGAGCAGAAACCTTCTGGACCCACATGAGTGGCAGCTAGACCAAAGAACCCTCACCCTAATAACTCAGAAATGGGGCACCCCGAAGGTCGACCTCTTTGCTTCCCACTCCAACCATCAGCGTAGAAATTCTGCACCAGGGAGCTTCACTGCAGGGCCTGGAAAGTGGATGCCATTTCCTTCCCGTGGAGCAACCTCTCAGTCTATGCCTTTCCCCCACTACCTCTCATTTCCAGGGTACTGCTCAAAATAAGGGAGGAAAAACCGAGGACAATTCTAATAGTTCCAGACTGGCCTCATCAGCACTAATACCCACTGCTGCGCAGCCTGTCCCCTCTGCCACTATGGCATCTCCTTCAGATCTCAACACTCCTGACCCAGAGGGAAGGAGAATGCATCCATCCTCAATTACAGACGCTCAATTTGGCAGCCTGGCTTATTCCCTGACCACTGAATAAGCTGCCAATCTCAGTAAACAGATTCTAGATGTTATACGCGAGGCCAGATGCCCTAGCACTAGAAAGTCTTATGCTCACAAATGGAAAAGGTTCTGCACCTGGATCCAGGCTAAGGGAACTGATATGGCACTGCCCTCCCTACCTCTCATTTTGGATTACCTAGCTGACCTACTACACAGTGGTCTCTCCTTTTCCTCAATTAAAACTCATGCATCTGCTATCTCTCCTCATTTCAACACTGAGCAACCACTTTTCTCACACCCTCTCATCATACAGTTCCTAAGAGGGGCAAGCAACTTGAGGCAACCCAGAAGAGCACGTACTCCAGCTTGGGATCTAAACTTTGTGAAGGAAAAGCTCACCCTACCCCACCTTTGAACTAGCAGCTTCAGCAGAGTTAAAGTTTCTCTCCTGGAAGACAGCCCTGCTTCTGGCCATCACTTCAGCCAGAAGAGTATCCGAGCTACAAGCCCTCATGGCTGTAGAGCCCTTCATCATCTTCCATGCTGGCAGGCTGTCCCTCAGGACTTAACCCAACCTTCATGCCAAAAGTGGTGTCCAGTGTGGCTCTCAACCAATCCATTCATTTGCCCACCTTTTTCCCTAACCCACAAAACAAGGGAGAAAGGATACTACACTCTCTAGATGTGCACAGACAGCTCAGATTCTATCTAGACAGGACTAAATCATTCAGAAAGACTGATCAATTGTTAGTCAGCTTTGCTGCAGGAGCAGTGGGCAAAGCCATATCCAAGCAAACCATTTCCAAATGGATAGCACACTGCATCCATTTCTGCTACAAGCAACACGGGAAACCTCCCCCTAAGGGGGTCAGGACTCACTCTACCAGAGCAGACTCCACCTCTGCAGCTTTCCTCAGAGGAGTCCCCACCATGGACATCCTAGAGGCTGCAACATGGACATCTGTTCACACCTTCACCAAGCATTATGACCTGCCTATCTTTTCCAAATCCAGGGCAGGCTTTGCCACTGCAGTCTTGCAGGGCATAATAGCCAGCCCCTAGTCTTATTGACTGCCTCTACCCTTTTCCTCAGCTTTGAGAATCAACCCAAATATGATGACTGCAACAGTGAAACACGAAGGACATAGTGCAATTGAGTAACTTACCATAAACATAGATGTTCGAGTGTATTCACTGTTGCAGTCCTGGTTTCCCTCCCTCCACCCCCCTTTTCTCTCTCTCTCCTTACAATGAACTTTTTGGTATTTACTTTCTACTGGTGGGGATGTCCTTCAAGGATGCATCTGCAGTCATAACATATGGGTTGTCCTGCCTCAGGCAGCCCTTCGGTCGGCTGGATTCCAAAGTCTGGGTCTGGCCTCGGCTGATGTCGCACTTCACTCGACGTCATAGCTTCTGGGGTATAAAGGCATCAGCCGACGCCATTTTCCTCAGTCTTTCTTGCTGCGTGGTGCCCGAAGCAGAAGCTGTTCACAAGTGTCGGTCGGTCAGATCCAGAGATTTCAGCTACCGAAGACTTCTAAAAAAGCTAAGTACCCCGTTGGGGACTCTTTCTTGCCTCAGCCGATGTCAGACAAAGTAAATAATTGTTTAACTTGTGGGAAACAAATACCTCATAAGGATTTCCACTCTTACTGCCTTCCTTGCTTAGGCCCAGACCACGACGTATCAGCTTGTTTAGCCTGTGCTTCCTTCAACCGACAGACACTTAGACGTCGGTCGGAGTTTGCAGAAGAGTTTTTTGGTTCCGCTTTTGCATATAAAATGTCGTCGGAGACTCCGACTACACATTTAGCCAAAAAACGCAAGGAAAAGGACCGACACTCGCAGCCCGCGGTTTCGGCTGAAACCACGGTTAGGCCTACCGCGAGTGTCTCGGTTTCGGCTGAAACCGAGTCCTCGGTTCTTCATTCTGCCGAAAACATGCCTCCGACAACCGAGGCCAGAGAGGCCCCGGCTGAGTCGGCTACAGAAATTCCTACCGAAGAAGCAGGCGCACAAGAATTGTCCGACACCATTCCGTTGGACATCTCTCCTCCTGCACGTGGGGCAGCTAGACCCCCTGCTTCCATGTCTGTTAAGGCCTTCTCCAGGGCTAAAGCAGCTAAAACTTCCAAGGCCTTACCAACAAAAGCTTCCTCTCACAGACCTTCCTCAAGTTCTCAGATTCTCAGCCTTGCTGAGGACCTTATATCTCTGATTAGGGGATCCCAACCTCACCCAGACAGGGCCTCACAACCACCTCCTGATAAAAGGCCTAGGACTGAACCCCCTGAACCTCTCTCCTCTGATTATTCCTCGGATGGATCAGATTTATCAGACCATCAGGAAGGACCATACTCACCTTATGAAGGTTCGGATGCAGAAGACTCAATTCCTTCTGCCTCCCCCCCAGAAGAATTTTCCTTTGGGGAAACTTTACACTCAATCAGGGAACACTTTCAATGGCAGGGTCAGGATTTTTCTGATTCTAGGAAAAGGCTAAGGACTTTTTTACATTTTCCACAGCATAGGCCTTTAGCCATACCACCTGTACTATCAGTTGTTGATGATGCATACAATGATGCCAGTTCTGCCCCTGATTCTCTTCCCCCGGCCCCTGCCAAACCTGACAGATATTACAGGGTCCCGGATTCTCACTTCCACTTGTATAAGGCCCATGCTGCAGACCCAGAAACTATTTCTCAGGGCCCAAAGGGTGTTGCAGCTGCCACTGCCAAAAACCCCCTACCCTCTGAAAGAGAGTCAAGAGCATTAGAGAGATGGGGTAAAAAGGTTTATACATCTGCTACTCTTTCTGCCAGGGCTTTCACCTGTCAATTCCATATGATACAGTACCAGGAATTTTTGTTAGATCAGCTGAATAAAAAACTTTCCTCTCCTGAACCTTTAGACCGCAAGTCCCTTCAGGATTTGGTACACAACTCTCAGCAGGTCAGTAATCATTTCTTAAAATGTGGCTATGATGCACTGGAGGCTTCATTTAGATCAGCTATGACTGGAGCAGTGATTCGAAGTCATGCCTGGCTAAAAGAGCAATCCTTGCCAGACCATGTCAAGTCTAAACTCCTAGATGCCCCTATGGAGAAACAAAGTTTATTTGGCTCCTCTGCACAGGAGATTCTAAAGAAAGTGGAAGAAAAAGCTAAATCTGTGCAAACAGTCAAGGATTTTCTGCAGGTCCAACCTCCGAGGTTCAGCAGAAACTGACCTTCAAAGAATTGGTCCTTTCCAGACACCTCCAGAGCACAGAGGCAGAAATAGACGCCCAAGAGGCAGAGGTCAATCTAGGGGTGCCTACAGGGGTCGTCAGTGGCAACCTGCCAACCAGAGGAGTACCGCCACAGCTGCGACTACAACCACTTCCACAGGACAGACATAATGACTTGGCTCTGATTCCGCCTACCAGGGAGCAACTGGAAGCACCCTTGGGCGGAAAGTTAGCTTTATTTACAAAAAACTGGCATTGCATTACAGGAGACAAATGGACATTGCAAACAATAGACAAAGGCTACAGGTTTCACTTCCACACTTTACCAAAAAAGAGAGGAATGCCAAACCTTCCACCAAGCCAGAAGCCAGAGGCTCTAAAACAAATCATCAACTTACTAAGGATGAAAGCAATAGAAAGGGTACCATCTATGGAACAAGGCCAAGGATTTTACTCCAGACTATTCCTTGTACCAAGAAAAGAAACTCAATGGAGGCCTATTCTCGACTTGTCCGCACTAAACACATATCTCATTGTACCAAAATTCAAGATGCTGACCCTACAGCAACTTCTTCCCATGTTGGGCAAGGAGTCTTGGCTGGTGACTCTAGATCTCAAGGAGGCATACCTGCACGTCCCTATACGACCAGATTGCAGAAGACACCTCAGATTTCTTGCAGGATCAGAGCATTATCAATTCTCAGCATTGCCCTTTGGCTTATCTACTGCACCCAGAGTATTCACTAAATGCCTGGCATCAGTAATTGCACATTGCAGGCTTCAGGGAATTCAGATCTACCCATACCTGGACGACTGCCTAATACAAGCGGACAGCAAGACAAAAATAATAAAGGATTTGGCCTATGTCATACAACTGTTACAAGCCTTGGGATACACAGTCAACATCCAGAAGTCAGGACTAGTGCCATCCCAAAGGATAACATTTTTGGGTGCAGAACTGGACACTAACTCAGATGGCTTTTCTCACAGAAGACAAACAAAAGCAACTCCCAGTCTACTTCATGGCTTTGACAAGACAAACTCAGCTTACTGCAAGGAAAGTCCTGCAGGCCCTGGGTTACATGGCATCTTGCATAATCTTGATCCCGCATGCCTGGCTGCATATGAGAAAATTACAATGGTACCTAAGGAATGTATGGTCTCAACACAGACACAGTCTAGAAACCATGATACCAATCATTCCATGCCTGAAAAAAGAATTCCTGTGGTGGGCTCAGGCATGCCAGACCAACAGAGGGTTGCCTTTCCACAAACCACAACCAAGGCAGAACATCACCACGGACGCCTCAGACCTAGGCTGGGGGGCACACATGGAAGACAAGTGTATCCAAGGCCTATGGTCTCAAGACCAGCTGAATCTACACATAAATCTAAAGGAGATGCTGGCATTGAAACATGCAATCGAGGCATTCAAATCATTCCTCCAGCAAGGACATCTGCTGATAAGGACAGACAATACGACAGTCATGTGGTACATCAACAAACAGGGAGGCACGCATTCCTACCCTCTATGCCGGATGGCAATGGACCTGTGGAACCTAGGCCTGAATCTCAACATTCATGTGCAGGCCAAATTCGTACCAGGAAAAGAGAATTCACTAGCAGACAGCTTAAGCAGAACTACCACGGATGCTCACGAATGGATGCTGCATCCAGACATCTTCAAAAACATAACAAAGGAATGGGGAATGCCAGAGATAGACCTGTTCGCCTCTCCACTCAACCACCAACTGAAGAAATTCTGCTCAAGAGAATACCACCCACAAGCCTGGAGGGTGGACTCCCTTTCTTTCAGCTGGAAGGCCCTGACAGTTTATGCCTTTCCACATCTTCTATTGATGTACAAAGTTCTACTGAAGATCAGGGAGGAACAGCCAAAGGTGATTCTGATAGCTCCAGACTGGCCAAGGCAGCATTGGTATCCGCTACTGAGAAGTATGTCTCGGACGAACTCATGGCCTCTACCTCTATGGCCTTTACTTCTAATGCAGAACAACTACAAGACCCTGCATCCAAACTTGAAAACGTTGCAGCTATAACTGCCTGGAAAATTGCATAAAACAAAACCAAAATGTTTTATCTCAGAGGGTCAAGGACATTATCCTGGAGGCTCGCAGACCCTCCACAAGAAAAACATACTCAGCTAAATGGAAGAGATTCCTCATTTGGAGTGCATCAAAGGGTACAAATGTCACACTGGCAAACCTAGCACACATCCTAGAATATTTAGCAGAACTGTTCCACAATGGCCTGTCCTATTCTTCCATTAAGATTCATGCTTCAGCAATTTCAGCAGAGTACAACATGGATCCTCCTATCTTCTCTCACCCTCTCCTCAGACAATTCTTAAGAGGGATCAAAAATGTAAAACCTCCAAGGAAACCACCTCTGCCTGCATGGGATCTCAATTTTGTGCTGGAAAAATTAACACGTCCCCCTTTTGAACCAGCAGCATCAGCAGACTTACAGTTCTTATCTTGGAAAACTGCTTTCCTTCTAGCAATCACTTCAGCAAGAAGGGTATCCGAGTTACAGACATTAATGGCAGTGCAGCCTTTCCTTATCTTTCACCAGGATAGAGTGTCTCTGAGAACCAATCCTACTTTCATGCCAAAGGTGGTATCCAGGGTATCCTTGAACCAAGCTATTCATTTGCCTACGTTCTTCCCTAACCCACAGAACAGGGGGGAAAAACTATTGCACACCTTGGATGTACACAGACAACTACGCTACTATCTGGACAGAACTAAAACCAGCAGAAAAACTGACTAGCTTCTGGTAGCATATGCAACAGGAGTGCAAGGAAAAGCAATTTCCAAACAGGCAATTTCGAAATGGATAGGAAATTGCATTCGATTCTGCTACTCTTTTCATGGAAAGACAACTCCTGAAAATATCAGGCCTCACTCCACAAGTGCCACAGCCACCACTACAGCTTTCCTACGAGGAGTGGCTACCAAAGACATTTTAGAAGCTGCTACTTGGAGCTCCGTGCATACATTTGCCAAGTATTACAATCTTCCTTTATACTCCAGATCCCGAGCAGGTTTTGCAACTGCAGTTTTACAGGGGATCTTAACTTCACCATCATTATCTTAGTGCCTCCTCCCCCAGTTTGGCTATGGTATTCTACCCATATGTTATGACTGCAGATGCATCCTTGAAGGACATAGTACAGTTTTGTATCTACCATAAATGTAGATGTCCGATAGGTATGCATCTGCAGTCAGGATTACCCACCCTCCTTCCCCTCTGTGGTATTCCTAGGGTGCTTACCCCTCTTTTAGCTAGCTGGGGGAATCTGTTATGGTGTATTTGTTTTTATGTATATATGTATATATATATTTTGCTTACTACTGTTTGGAATTTGCTACATTTATCCAAATTTAGCCTTCCTAGAGGGCACCTGGCATCTGGGGCAAGAAACACTGAGGAAAATGGCGTCGGCTGATGCCTTTATACCCCAGAAGCTATGACGTCGGGTGAAGTGCAACATCAGCCGAGGCCAGACCCAGACTTTGGAATCCGGCCGACCGAAGGGCTGCCTGAGGCAGGACAACCCATATGTTATGACTGCAGATGCATACCTATCGGACATCTACATTTATGGTAGGTACAAAACTGTACTTTCTTCCACCATATACTGGCTCCCACTTGGGGGGGGGGGGGCTCCTGATAGGGCAAGAAAAACTCATGTAATGGCTTTGGCTGCCTTACTTTATACTACTGATGACCTGATGTCAGTCCCGAAGCGACAGCAACCGACGCAGAAATACTAAGCCTCTGGTATTCGGGCCGACTGTGGGCTACCCTGGCAGGGATAACCCAAATGCGATGACTGCAACAGTGAATACACTCAAACATCTACATTTATGGTAAGTGTACACAGCTGTACTTTTCAGGATTTGCCCAGGTGGCATCATAATGTAACAAAACAAGGTACACTATACAGATATTTTTTCCAAGACATTTTGTTTCAGTAAAAACACTTGTGAAACAAAAAATTCAATACATCTTTAAACTCACTGATACTTTTTTAACCCGCAGCCAGCACACAAAACTATATATAATTTCCAAAAACAGGAGTCAACCCTCCAGATAGGGTCAGTTTACCCTTCTGCCACTCTTAAGCTTTCCTCCTTCGTTCCTTGATCTCATTCATTCAGTCCATCCAGTCTGACGAGTGGGTCCTCACACCCACTTGTCAGATCTGATCTGGCAGCATCTGTGTTCCAGCCTCAACTCCCATAAGAACTTTCCTTCCAATAATGCCCTCAGGTTTACCTCAGATCTCATTTGCTACCTTTGCAAGTGGACATGGATCTGCACAGCTAAGTGCTGCACATATTTTTGATTTAACTGAAATTTGCAGGTTTTTCAGTATATTATTTTTTTCCCCATATTATATTTTGTATTCTCTGACTTGATTAAAAGTTACTTTTTTTGGCTGTTTGAACCCCTTCTTCCAGGGCTTTTCCTGCCATGGCGGATTATTTATTTGTCCTTTATATAGGTGTGATTAGTCTAATAGTTTAATATTTAAAGTTGTAGTTGGTAAGATTATTAGACTACCAATTTATAGGTATTATAACTTTTTTTTTTATATTGAATCTCTTGGGATTTTCCCACCATTACAGATTATTTTTGTTTCTTTAACCTTTGTATGGTTGTTTTGATAGTTTAGACTTCTGATCAGTGGTTTAACTTTTAGACATGTTTATTTATATATATATATATATATATATATATATATGTGTGTGTGTGTGTGTATAATTTCACACTTGTTAAAATTTCACTGTCTGTTTTCTGCTTGCTTTTCCATGGATAAGCACATTTAAAAATGTACTTCTAGTGTGGGAACAAAATCTCACCACAAGATTTGCATAATCCGTCTGCTGTCTGCATGTGGGTTCAACACCTTAAGGTAGACCACAGAATCTGCAAAGGGCTTGGTTATTTGGTTCTTTTGGATTGGAGGAATAAACTAGCTTTAAAAGGTTTTCTTCCTCCAGATCCGGAGGCATTGAAGCATAAGAAGCATTTGGAAAAGCCGTCTACACCCCAAGACTCCGATCCCAAAAAGATTTGATGGCCCTGTTTCTGCTCCAAAGAAATAGAGACTTGAAGACTTATTGGCCAGGACTTTGACATATACTATCCCCCAAAGATAAGAGATAAGCTATCTTCAAAAAAAAGACTTGAGTGAGAAACCTGATCAGCACCCCCTCCCCCAACCTTAAGTGGCAATGTCAACAAATTCCTTCAAGTCTTGCAGGACTATCTTTGAAGCTGAACTGGACTATCTGATGCAGAGATTTCTGAGGACATAGATGGAAATGGAAGTTATTCTGAACCCTTGTGGCCCCAAATGCAGTCAGATCCACTCACTTCATCTCCAATTTCAATTTCCTTGCCAGACTGGGCTTTAGTTCCAATGTCTTCAGATCCATGCTTCATTCCTGGAGCCTGTGTCCACATTACAGATTTCCCTGTTAGCTTTGACATCAAGGTTTCCAGATCCAGCTCTCTCAACTCCAATCTTGTCTGAGCAGATTCAGTCCCGATACCAAAGTGTTTGGGTGGTGACCTCACTGCCAGTCTTGGATCCATTGCTTTCGGCTCTTTTGCCTCTGTCGGGGTTATTAGTCTTTGGTTTTGGCCCCCTTGGTACCAGCATTTTGAAAGGAGGGTTGGATCCATTGACTTGTGACATCTTTGTATCATTCTGAGATTATCTTAGCTTTTCAGGTGTTGAGAAGGATGATAGATGCCCACATAGGCACCTCTAGGATCTGGAACCACCCAGAGACTCATTCCCATTTTGCCTCCACCTTCGCTTCAGGTGCCCAGTGGTCAGACTTGAGTCTCGGTCCCTGCACAGCAGCTTTAGTCCTCTGAGGAGTTGGATGAAGCCGTCCCTGTGGATGTAGGTACAAAAAGAGAATTTTCAGGGGATTCTCACTCCATCCACCCACCTAATAAACAATCCAGGGCAGTAGACAGGCAAATGTGGTGAGAGTACACTTGAGGCACATTTGCACTGAGGGCATTTAACTACATCAATCATATGAACAGAGTGATCTGGCACAACAAAAACTCTATCTGCTCTGAAGAACCACTGACAGCTGACATTAGTGATCTTCTGGAGTCATCTATCTCTGCTGTATTGAATGCCATCAGCCCCTTCATATGCTACTTGCATAACGTGGCAGAGTAGCTGGATGCAGTGGCCATAGCAACTGGATCGGGTGTTGAGATGAAATGAGATGCCATGCATGGCTGCATCCATGTGATTTTGTGGACAAATTTAACTTGTCTTTCACAAATTTCCCTATGACAGATCATCTTCATTTGCTCCCTCAGTGAAAGAAAGGATGAAGAAGTGCAAGCAGGATGACTTTATCTACTGTTGAAGTAAAGTTTGAGATGCTTCAAAGAATTTCTACTTTCTGGTTTAGAATCCCGCATTTGCGCTCGTTTCTCACCTTCCCTATAACTAGTCTAGTCCAGATACAGATTTGCTGTATCCAAGACTGTTTGTAAGCTTCTGAGCCCCCCAAGCCTCTCTGTATCGGAGGAAAGCCTTCTAGCATGTCAGTGGGAGTGATGAGCACTAGGTATCCTATCTACAACAAAAGGAGTGGTTTTTGGCCCAGAAATTGTAATTTATTGGCCATTTGGGCAGTTTTTTCCATCTCCTTCAACTTTCTGGTTTAAAGCTCGCGTTTGCACTTTTCCTGCTGTTCATGTAACTAGTCTAGTCCAGATACAGATTTGCCGTATGCAGGACTGTATGTAAGCTTTTGAGCCTCCCAAGCCTTTCTGTGTTGGAGGGCAGCCTTCTAGCTTATCAGTGGGAGTGGTAAGCACTAAGTAGCCTATCTACCACAAGAGGAATGGTTTCTGGCCCAGAATTTGTAGTTTATTGGCCGTTTTGGCAGTTTTTCCATCTCGTTCACCTTTTTGGTTTAAAAGCCTGCATTGCGTTTGTTTCCCACCTTTCTGGTAACTAGTCTAGTCCAGATACAGATTTGCTGTATCCAGGACTGTTTGTAAGTTTCTGAGAGGTGCCAAAGTCTGCTCTTCAATTTTCCCCTTAGATCTGCTAGTTCTCTCCTCTCCTGCTCTTTTACTAGCTTATTAGTGTAGCACTTTACCATACCAGACTTCTTGTAGCAATTATTGTAGCACTCAAAGTGCTACTAGCACTAAACGTTCTACAAGGAAACAGCTCCAGTACTTATTATTAATGCCCATCCCTCCAGGCATGTCTAAAGGTCAGTTCCCTTTGCTTTCTCCTGTTAACCTGGTGATCTTAGGCATCCTGAGGCAATGTAGCAACTGCCTCATGTACACCGACAACCCTCTCCTCTTACCTCCCAACACTCAGACTTGCAAGAGGTGCAGTTGTATATCCAAATTGGAAGCTATGCACTCTCCAGCCAAGACCAGAATAGCTGGTCAAGTGGAGAAGGTCAACACTTGCACCACACCACATGGAACACATAGCCCTCCAGAACACACACCAGCACTGCCTTCACATAAAAACACAAACCACACACCCACCTTCGTGGAGGGTCTTAATAAAAATCTACCCAAACAGCAGAGACCTCCAAGACAGAAATGCACTCGACCACCACAACACTAATCACGAGACACATAACTCTCCTAAACAGTGTCCCACTCAACCAAAGCCCCTAAGGCAAAACAGCATGCCCAGCACACTATCATAGGTGCCTTGATAGTGAGGGACACTGATGTCCCACTTACTAGGTTAAATAAGGAGAAAGTAACAGTCAGCTGCCTGTCAGGTGCCAGGATCCGCCATATAATGCATACACTCAGGTCCCTCAACAACAGGTACAAATATGACTCTGTCATTGTACATGTGGGTGTGAATGACCTGAGATGTACCTCCCTGGATTACATGAAAAGAGACACATGGAGGAGCTCTCAGATTATGTAGCCCAGGTGGGTATGACCCTAGCCCTGAGCAGCATCCTACCATCACCCAGAATGATTCCGCAGTACAAGCAGAAAATTATTGATTTCAACAATTGGCTAAGTTTCTGGTGTCATTCTAAGGGGATCCAGTATGTGTCTGCCTGGGATGACATGATTGACAGACCTCAATGCTTTGCCAGAGATGGCCTGCATCTGTCACCCCTGGGCTTCTGGATACTAGCCGAGGCTCTTGCCAGCCCTATAGTGCCTAGTTTAGGCAGTGTTCCAAAGACCAAATTACCACCGTAACAGGTACAAGCAAATGCAATTTGAGGGTCATGTTGCTCAGTGCTAGAAGTCTAAATCTCAAAATGCACTCACTCAAAGCACTCCTTAAAATAGAGAACATCGACATTTGTGCTGTAACAGAGACCTGGTTCAAGGCAGCAGAAAGCACCCCTGCACTACCAGGCTATAACTCATTCCACATCTTTCGACCCCAGAACTTGGACCGAAGCTCCAAAGGTGGTGGTGTTTCCATATTCATAAAGGATTGTGCACACCTCCAGACTGGTAGCCCAACATAATGCATCAGAGATACTTCAGGTGCAGCTAACATTGGGTAAGACAGCAATTCAGGTCGTAGCCTGTTATAGGTCCCCAACCATGCCCCGAGATACTCACTCCACGTTCCTAAGCACCCTAGAGAACATTAGGGTCCAACATAACACAGACCAGCTTGTTCTTGCTCCCACTAGAGGTAGTAACATCCTTTACCTGGTTATTACTAACATGGGTGACTGTTGCTGTACACCAGTAGTCAACTCCTCCCTGGTTAGATCTGACCACAAACTAATCACCTTTAAAATCCACATCCCTCCCACCTCCCCACAAAGGTAACCACCATGAAAAACTTCTCCAAAGCTAACTTTGGGCTCCTAAGAACAGAGGTAGCTAACTTCACGGCACCCATGCAAATGGAGAACAGTTGCATGACCGCTGAATCATACACCAATGCACTGTATGAACACGTACACAAATGCATGGATCTCACCATACCCAATAGAACCAAGATGCTCTCCTCCAAAAAAAGGAAGACAGTCTGGTGGTCCCCTGCCATAAACAAAACTATACAACAGAAGGAGGAAACTGATTCGGAATAAGGTGAAGTCTCAAGACTGAAAAAACTCCCTTATCAGCCTCAACAAAAAGTTGAGATCCCTCATCAAATCCTCTAAAGCTAGCTATGAAAACGGAATTGCAGCAGATAGTAAAGACAACCAAATGGCCATCTATAGTTATGTAAAGAACCTCCACAGCAATACCCAGATTTGCTCTGAGGTACTGCACAATGGTACCTACTATACCGAGCCAACAGATATTGCCAGTATACTGCCCGACAGATTCAGTGCCAACTTTTCCCCTCTCCCCTCCCAAAGGACCAATCACAATATCAGCAGATTGTCAGGCACCCGGTATTACTGCTGCACAGGTTAAAACTGCACTGTCCAAGGTCAAGAATACAGCTTCTATGGGACCTGACAAATATCCCTGGCTGTGTTCTACGTGAACCTCACCTGTGTGCCCTCTACAATCACGGCCTCACCACAGACTTTGTCCCAACTGAATGACGCACTGCCATAGTCTTCATGCTCTACAAAGGAGGAGCGACTACAGACCCTGGGAACTATCACCCCATTAGCCTGACAAGTCTGATATGCAAAGCTATGGAAAGCATCATCATGGACCTAATCAACAAGGATGTAGGGAATCTCCAAACTCTGGATCCTACACAGTTTGGTTTTGTGATGGGTAGAATCATGCCTGCTTAAATTGTTCGACTTCTTTGAGTCAGTCACCAGAGCTGTGGATGGTTCATGCAGCCTACCTTGATCTGGCCAAGGCCTTTGATACCATTCCCCACTCAGGAATCGTAGAAAAACCCACTAAGCTGGGCATCAACCCCATATATCACTAGGTGGTTGCAAACTGGCTCAAAGATAGACACGACAGTGTGAAAGTAGCTGACTCCAAGTCAGACTGACGACCAGTCACGAGTGGAGTCCCACAGGGATCAGCCCTGGGTCCTCTCCTGTTTAGTATCTTCTTCTCTGAAGTCCAGGCCAACACAAAGGGACTCTGGCTGATGATTGCAAGTTGGGACCCATTATTAACTCCCCAAGTGATGTTGACATCGTACAGAAAGGTCTCACTGAGACCAACAACTGGTGTCAGAGCCATGGCCTTAAGCTCAATGCCAAAAAATGTGTCGTCATCCCCTTTGGGAAAAATCCAGTTCCCATGAACTAACACATCAATGGTAGTCAACTGAACACAGAAGGTATTATAAGAGATCTGGGAACACAAGTTGACAGCAACCTCTCTTTTGACCACCACACTGCCACTGTGGTCAGAAAGTCCTTCTGTGTGGCACATCTCATTACTAAGGGTTTTGCACCCAGGAAGAAAGAGGTCATTGTCTCCCTCTACTCTTCCCTTATTAGGCCAATCATAGAGTACAATGCCCCATTTGGCATGTACCTCACTAGACACCTGCAACAACTGGAGAGGCTGGAAAAGTACCTCACAAAGAGAATCTTAGGCCTTAAACACTTGTCCTGTATGAACAGACTCAAAAAAACTCCAACTATTCTCTGTCTCATATCACCTACTTAGGGGTGATCTCTGCTCGACTTATAAAGCCATGCCTGACCCAGCTCTGTTAAAAATGCTACATCTAAAGAAATCCCAATCACTCCACACCACACGCTCCAGAGACCTCAACCTCATTACCAGAATCAACAGAACTCGCTGAAGGGACAGGTTCATAACCCAGAGACTGCCCATGCTATGAAGTAGACTTCCCATACATGTCAAACAGAGCACCTCACTGGCCCTCTTCAAAAGAAATCTTGATGAGTGGATGGGAAATAGAAAATTCACCCTGGGGATCACTCCAGTGGCTCTACTCAACAGAAGCACTGGAAACTAAGGTCAAGTGGCACGATGCCAGGGTGATCCTACGGGCTAGGCTTGTAAAGGCTCCAGGGCCATTAGCCTAGTACACACCTATGAACCTACAAGTAAAAAAAAAAAAACTTGTTCACTTTGGTTCCAGAAGTCAAGACTGCAGCTGTTTGACTTGCCTTCTGACAGTGGCAGCAGAGGTGGCACCTTTAACATCTTGTGAGTGCTTGAGGGGGACTGCAAAACCAGGGATACCACTGCTTCTTTCCAGCAGAAAGCAGCAGTATCATAGGTTAGAATTAGGCTAACTGCCCTTGTGAGCCATTTCAAGCCTAGCCAATTACTCCATGTGAGAATCAAACCCTGCACCTTGCATCTGTAAGGTAAACAACTTAACCATTATGCCATCCTCCCACCCTCCCTGAAGGTTTACTCAGTTGGTCCACTCTGGAGGCAGTTGGGGGACATCTCTCCTTCCATCCCTCTGTATTGCGGGCCATCACACAGAAAAAGTAGGTAAGAGGGATTTTATGCAGAGGTTAAAACTTTCCATTTTCTTAACACCATGCCAGCCCACCAGGCTGTTGCCAGACCTTCCACAACTTCGAGTAAAGCAGGCCAGAAGAGAGCTTCTCTTTATTAGAAAAAAAGAGCCATACATGTGGTACCACCAGACAGGGTCAGGATTTGATTCATTAATCTTTTTAATTCCCAAGGAAACCCAAGACTGCTGACCAATTTTGGATCTAAGCCTTTTAAACAGATTTGTTTTTAAGACTTGTTTCAGAATGGTCACAGTTTCAATTCTGCCCTAAGTCATTGAGAACAACTGGATGTGCTCAATAAAGCTCCACAGTAATTACTTTCACATGAAAATTGCTAAGGATTTGAGATTCTTAAACTTGTTAATGGTAGCCAGTCTGTTCAGGGTCCTGCCATTTGGTTTCACTACATCTCCAGGGTGTTCATCAAATGCTTGGCTGTCATTGCAGCTCATCTGTGACTCTCAGGATTCAAGATCTTCCTGGACCTGGACGAGTTGGCTCCTTGCTGCGTCCTTGATGGAGTTCATGAACCGAGCCAAGGTTTACATTCTCATTTTTTGCACCTTTCTGGGAATATTGGTCATCATTCAGAAATCAAATCCGATACCTTTTCAGACAATCACGTTCATAAGATGCAATTTTGAATACCATTCGGTGCATAACCTTACTTCCACAAGAAAGAGTATAGTCTGTGAGGGCAAAAACACAATCTTCTCAACCCTGTCCCTCCGGCAGCTCTGGTCTTGAGGGCATAATGTCCCATGGCCTTCTCTATTCTAATAGCTAACTTTGCTTGCTTTCACATGAGTGTCTTACAATGGCTTTTACAAGCTCAGTGGTACCAGTGGTCTACATCCTGTCTCAATTACCATCGTCATCATCATCACAGAATCTTGCAGCTGTCATCTGAGATGGTGAATGGAATCATCTATGATATTTGTGGGAAACTGTATGTGACAACAGTAGCCATGGTGACCACAAATGCATTCTTCTTGGGGTTGGAGGAGGCCATTATGAAGGGAGATTAGAACAAGGTCAGTGGTCTGAATTAGATGCCACATTTAACTTAAATGCCTTGGAGCTGATGGCAGCCCTGTGTGTGTTGTAGGAACTTAATGACCAAATTCCCTAGAGTGTGACTTCTATTCATTCAGACAATATGACTGTAGTTTGGTACATCTACAAGCAGGGAGGAACCAGATCATACCAACTGTGTATTGGGAAGCAATGAGATTATGGCAGTGGGTAATGGCCTCTAACTGCTTTCTTGTTGCAATACACTTTCCTGGACCTGCAGTTTCAAGTCGTCTACCAGGCAGGCTCAGCAGGTCTCTCCTCCTGCTTCACAAGTGGTCTCTCAATCCAACAGTAGCTAACCAGATTTTTCATTGCTGGAGCTCCCCGTTCTGCAGTCTCTTCACCTCTCCACAGAACACTAAATGCAGTAAGTTCTTTGCCTTGATTTCCCTATTTGGACAGTTGCCCATGTCCTCCAGGCTGCTGTACAACTACCCACCTTTTCCATAATTTCCAGGTTTATTCAGAAAGCAGTAAAATGCAAGGCAGCAGTCATCTTCATAGCCCTATTTTGGCCCAGACAAATGTAGTTCCATAGTCTGAAAACTTACCTCTAGAAGTCCCCTTAGCTTCTGGATCTCATTCCAAATCTAGTCATTCATCCTTCTGGCTAGCCTCACCTGGACATCCTGAATCTAAGGAAACCACTTGATTTTTCCAGTTCCGATAATGGCCAGAGATCAACATCTCACTGTAGAGGTAGTCAAAATACTTATGTCTTCCCAGAAAAACTCCACTCATTGGATTTGACAAATAAATGGCAATGTTTTGCTGTGTGACCAGATAGCCATAACACTGATAATTTCTCAGCATTAGTATCATATCTTCTTTATAGCATTAGTATCATATCTTCTTTATGCCGCAGTGGTACGGCGGTAGCGTTGTTACCTCACAGCAAGAGGTTCTCCCATTCGATTCTGAGCGTGGCTTGGGAGTGCCTTCTGTGTGGAATCTGCATGTCCTCCCTGCGGTTGGGTAGCATTCGAAAGACATGCGTGCGTAAATGGGCGTGCCTTCGTTGAAGGTTGGGTGTCAAGCTGGCACCTCGGCGTTTCATAAAAATTTACTGCCAATCATTAGCGGACTGGAGTTCCGCTGTGGCGACCCCTTACCGGGAAAAAGCCAAAAGACAGACAAAAACAACAGTATCCTATCATCTTTGATTTTTATAGTCTATTTTTCAGATTGGCTCTAGTTTTTCTACTGTCAAGGTGCTAGTAGTGGCTATTTCTAGCTTTCATGTTGGCTATGAAGACAATTCCCTGGCCTCACATAAGTTATGCATGTCATGCTTGAAAGAAGTCTTCCTACTCACACCACCTATAAAAGATCCTGTACCTCCTTAGGGCCCTAATTTAGTATTGGAAGCTCTAACTAACCCCCATTGAAGCCAGCTTCCACTTCTCGGTTGAAATTACTTTCCTAGAAGTCACTGTTTTTGGTAGCTACCACATCATCCATGAGATTCTCATAGCTGCAAGCCATATCTTCGCTCTCATCTTACATCATTTTCCAAAAAGTCAGAGCATCTGTCAGGAACCCTTCCATCATTGCAAAAGTAGGTACTAAGTCAAATTTAGTGCAACTTCATTTGCCTGTTTCATCCCAAGTTACTCTGAGTGAATATGTTTTGCATGTCGTAGACATGCACAGGAGGTTCTACCTTTAAAGAACCAAACCATTTCGGAAAGATGCAAAACTCTCTATTTCCCTTTGAAACCTTTTGTCCTAACTTGTTAGGAGCAAAGCTTTCCCTTTATAGATGGCTATCAGATTCTATCGCATTTATTTATACTAGCCAGAAAAAGTCTTTGCCAAGTAACTCTAAGGTGCACTCCACTAGAGCCATGGCTGCTTCTACAACCTTCTTTAGGTCGTCTTCAATTAGTGATATTTGTGATGCTACTACTTGGCTTGCTTTGCTTACATTTATCAGCCATTACAAGTTGGATTGCCATTCCAAAGCTCAAGCTTCATTTGGCTGTATCATTCTAGAAGGTCTGCTATCATGAGGCCACCCAGAAGGTTTGTACCCAGGGATTCTGACTGAATGGACTGATCGAATAGGATATAAAAGCTATATACTTATCATAACAATAAGTCCTTTCATTCATGTCCATTTGATATGATAACCCTCCCACTATCCCCAGTCCTTCCCTTGTAAGACCTGAAGGATTGTTTCTTTCTCCTAAGAACTGTAGTCACTGCCTGTCACACTTACTTCTCAGGATTCAGTCGAGGTCTAAGGTTAATCAGGAACAGCTGCTTTATGGGAAGGAAAGTTCTTAAAGAGATCTAAGCTAGAACACTGATGATGCTGGATCAGAAATAAAAAGCTGCTCCGAGGACCCATTTGTTATACTGGATGGACATAAATGAAAGCATCTATCATTATGGTAAATACGTAACTTTTGTTTCATTGCTGCAGCCTTTTATACTGTGTAATACTCTCCTTTCTTTGCATTCTAGCTGCTGGCACATGTAATACTAAAATGAGTACTGCGTCTAGTCCCTTGTACTGATATTTCTGTGTACTGCCTTCCTATTTTTGCTATGACTTCAGTTGTCTTTTGACACATTATTGTTGGCTGTGTGTACCACTGCATGTGTCTGTCCCTTCTTTTGGCAACAGCTAATTGTTTTGGCATGTTTCTCCTTCCTGATGACTATCATCTCTGTTTTCTCAGCTACCCAACTGGGCCTATCTGTTCCACTTCAGCACTAGAGGTGGTGATGTGGTTGACCAGGGAGAGAGGATCATGTTGTGGGATGATGGACTTTTTTACCCTAATCCCTTGTGGCAGTTTGGTCTCAGGTTCTGGCCTTGAGAGGGAAGCATCCTCTTCCTGTTTTGATGTGCCTGTGTTGTGCCCCTAGCCTCAATGAGTGACATTGGGGCACAACAAGACCATGCTGTGGTTTCCATGGATACACATTGCTTCCCCTTGGTGAGCTTGCTTGCCTCTTTCCCAAACTGGCATAAATTTCTTGTGCTGTCCTGATCCCTGGAAAAACAGAGGTTACACATATCCCTACCACATATTCCCACCCTCACCTCAGAGAGAGATTAGTGGGCACAGCCTATTTATCCCCCCTCCAGGAGATCCTCCACTGCTAGGTCCATTAATTGAACCCCAGAAGTCCAGGGTGCAGATGGGGCTCCTTCCCTCTTTGCCATGGAGAAATTTGGGGAACCAATTTTAACTCCTTTTTATGTGGTGCAAAGGCCAAGCCCTGTAGCTGGTTTCGTTATTACTTGGTCTTAGTTCTCTGATGTAGTCTCCAGTCATAGAAAAACATCTTCAGTGGGTGTCTTAACTTTCATTTGCTGTTCTGCTAGGTCAGTACCCCTCCTACCTTTCATTGTTGACTTGACCCACTTCATCATTCCTCACAGTCCTCTGAGTTACCTCCCTCTCTGTGCAGCATATGATCTGTATCACTGGAAACCACTTTCAGCAGTAATCATGTTATTACAGGGAGGCAGGCCCCCTCTCCACCCCCATGGGGTGGGAGGGGTAGAGACAGCCCCCCCCCCCAAGCTTATATGCACTTAATTCACTGCCATACACTGGGGAAAATAGCAGCCTGTGTTAATTGCTGAAAATGTTTTTCCAGTGAATGTGTTTCAGTAATGTTTTTCATTAATGACACTCGCAAGTACACTGTTGACTGCCTCCTGGAGTTATTTAGAATGAACTTGTAAGAGAGAAGAAGATTCTGTGTATGTATTGTTTTATTAAGTCTGGTTCTGTGGTATAGACCCCTAAATCCCTGTCGGACCAAAATTACTCAACTTTGATTAGCAGCTCAGTTACTATGAAGAGCAAGGCGGGGGGTGGAATTAAACACTACAGGCTGGTTTGTCTATCCTTTAGGGAGGTGTAAAGGTTGTTTGTGTCAGCATGATCACTACCATGCAATTGGAGGCTTTTACAGCACCAAAACCACCCAGGACTGAGGAAGTGAGCTTGGTGCTGTCAAGGCACCCGGTGATGGTAACTTTCATTAGTGCATGCCTAGCAACATACGTATGTCATGAGGGCATAGCCTGCCACCATTATGTTGTCAGAGCTTACATAAGTCACCATGGGGTGGGTTTAGGACTTAGAAGAAGTGCCCTAGCCATCTGAATTAATAACAGATTCAGGCTAAAGCCTAGATTAACCAGGAAATGTGACAGAAGCAAGGGCTAAAGGTGGAGACAGGATAGTAAGCTCAACTCTTCCTTGCAGGTCTTTTGAAGCTGCTGTTCCACATGATTTGACTATGGGGGTGCTGAAACTGTAGAAGATCATGGTTTTCAGGTGGCTGCTGCTTAGAATAGCCACCATACCCGTTTGGAGATTTTCTTGTAGTAACACTAAAACAGCATGCTACATCCGCATATTAAGTCTTAGTTAATATTTGTTTTATTGTCGTACTGCTGACAATCTGTTATTACAATTGAGGATCTTCCTACATTGCCAAGGCAGCCTTGGAAAAATAGCTTTTGATGTTTTTACTTGTAATGATCTTCACTGCAGTGTAATTCTTCATTCATTTGAAGTAGACTAAGCTAATATTCTGCCTTACTGTCTGACATGTTTTAAGTGCCTGTTCCTGTTAGACTTGGTTCCTCTTACACACCTTAATATTGGTCAGATATACAGCTTGTAAAGTGGGAACTACTCACTTCATTATTCAGTTTTTTTTTAATCTGTTCCCTGTTTATTCTGTAACTTGCAAATAATAAGTATCCAGTTTGGGAACTTTAATTTAGCTTTCATTGCTATTTTTGGACTGTTACTATCCAGATTTGACTGTTGAGTTTTTCTTTTTTGTTGAATTGTTCTTTTTATATTTCTTGAGATCTGTGACCTCCCTGAAAAAGCATTGTAATAAGTGCATGTTGTCAGATTGCATTCAATTTTTTTCAGTAAACAGTGTCTCCTTTGTTTGGGAGAGAAAGTACTGGGTATACTTCTGAACTGTACTACTTTTAAGACAACAAACGTAGAAAACACTGGAAGTCACAAGTATTATTTCAAACGGGAAGAGTGAGCTTTCTGTTCCAGGTAGCTGTATGCCCAGTGGCACTTGTAAAGTCCTGGAAGACTAGGAAGATGGAGCACCTGAAAATATTCCCCCTCAAGAATACAGTGAGTATGGAGCAGAATAGTTTAGATACTCTGCCAGTCGTGCAGAGGACCTGTAGGTCTCTGTCTTGGTGAAGTTTGCCTCATGTGTGCTTATTTTCATTTTATTGTTAAATCACCACCTGCCATGACCACTCTTGAGACAGACAGTGGGGTTTGGGAGGTGCTGTTCAGGCCTTGGGGAGTTTGAGTGTAGGCCTTGGGGAGTTTCAGAGGTGTCTGGACTTGAAGGCTGTCCCTGGGTGCCTGCTAAAGATCTCCTTGTCTTTAGAGTCTTGGTTGGTCTTACATTTATTGTACTTGGGTGGTGGTCAGAAGCAAGGCCTGTATGATAAATTTAGGCGGTAGTATCCTACAGAAAAATTGTATTCCATCAACAATGTATAACTAGGTTTCTCTGCCCCCTGTAGATGTCTCCAATGACATTTGATTAATTTTGTTTTATGAAGAATATGTTGTGGCTTGGTAGAGGATTAATCCATGTACCAGTCAGTTCTTTCTGTTGAGGATGCTGCCTTCTCCAAAGAAAGGAGAGAAATTTGACCTACCTAATTCTTGGGCTTGAAGCAGGAAGGGGAAAAGTTGACCTACTCTTCATGCATTTTTTTCTGGTGGGCCATGATTCTTTGGGTTAGATGCTGTGTTGTCATTTTTATAGGTTCTTGGGTACTTAATCGGCTGTTGATCAGTGTGGGTCTTAAGAAGCGTAGTCTCACATTCTTGTGGTAGTTTTTAACCCTTATATTTTGCATATAAGTAACCCAGAGACAGGCCAAATATGGACTGTTGGGCATTGGCTTGTTTCTCCTGTCCATGAGGGACAGTGGTTCTAAACTGGGAGTGAATTTGCAATTACTTATCTATTCACCCAAATTGTGTTTGAATACAGTAAGAGAAGTTCTTTGCTATGTGAAGTGGAAGATGGTTCATTAGAAGTGGTGTTTTCTGTGACACACAACTGTCTAGCCAGCATGTTCTATTTATTTTGCAAAATAGATACCTTGAGCCAGTGTTTTTGATACCATTGGACATGTGAATATCGAGTATGCCAGAGGCTGCCTCTCAGTAGCTTCTATGATACTGAGATAAGGAAAAAGACTTTGAGATGGTCTGCATAGTCTTTATAATTTAAGTCCTTGATTTTTGTTTAGTGAGAAAGCGTGGTTGTTCCTGTTGTGGCAAATGTCTGGACAGGTATATATAAAAAGGGACATTATAGTCTGTGATTGGCTTTATGAGTGCTGAGTACAGTGGAACGATTGTTTCTGGACCTGGACTCAGTACCTTTTGATATAAGCTGCATGATGGAAAAGGATTTCCTTACACCAGTGAATATGTGTTCTTTGCCAAAATAAATTCCCAGATCCCTAACTAGTGGCTTAGTTTTCAGAGGTGTGTTACCAATGTGAAAGCTACAAACGGAGTCATGCTTGCTGATCAATGTGATTATAAACTTCTTGGCATTTAGTTTTAGTCCATGATTTTGACACCAGCATTTTATTCAGGATAGGCCCTCTTGAAGGAGCTTGGTGCCCTCTGGGGAGTTTACGATAGAACCAAATTTGAAGTCATTTTTAGATTTGGTCACCCACAAACATTTAACTTTAGCTTTGACCTCTGAGAAGTAAATTCCCAAGAGGAATGACCAAAGGACTGAACCCTGGGGTATAACACTAGTGACGCTGGTCATTTTGGAGGAGGTGGAACTACTCACCATAACTTTTTGGGCTCTGTTTGTGAGCCAGTGTGCTATCCAACAAGTTACACAGGGATTGACATTTAGCTGGGAGTGTTTACGATACCAGAGTGTTCCAACTTTGTGAGGTCTAGAGATGCAGTATGCACTGTATGACCCTTGTCCATTGCTTCAGTAATGTTTCTGAAGAAGTCAACCAGGTTAAGTATGCAGGACCTGCCCTTAACAAGTCTGACCAGACTGGGTTGTTTCAAGAATCTGTATATTACCTATATATTTAATTTAAATTCATAATGATCCCGACCAGTCTCACGTGTAAGGCTGTGTAATTACTTGGGTCTGTAGAAACATGGCCTTTGTGCAGTGGAATGATTGTTGCTGTCATTTTTTTCTTCTGGCATCTAGCATGTTTTGGGGCTGATAGTGAATAGTTTTGGGGGGGGGGGGTCAGACAAGCCATGTTTCAGTCTGACCAATAGGCAGTATGGTAGGACATCTAGTCCCATAGATGTGTTCTTGGCATTAGTGCCTTGACACTTGCTCTTGGAAGCTCTGAGGCAGTGGTGTCAATGTGGGTATGTTATCTGAGAACATTAAAGGTTAGAAGAAGGTGAAATTTGAGCTAAACTTTTTCACTAGTAGATTGGCTTTATTCACTTTGTCAGGGTATGTGATATCCTTTACTGTTAGCTCTGCACAGTTCTGAGCATTGTTTCTGAAATTTCTAACAAAATTAAAAAAGGATTTGTGATTATCCCTAGCCCTAGTGGCTAGTTTTGCCTCACTACCTGGCTTTGGTTGATTTCACCAGGGTGTGAATTTCCTTATTTAGTTTAGCAAGAGCATTTTTGACATCTTAAGAGTTGGAATTATTTTTGCATGCAGTGAGAATTTTTTTTCTTGAACCTGCTTGCATTTGTATTTCATCATAGGGGTTTATTTTTGATTTGAGTTTGTTTTTTGAGGTGGGACAGATGCATCTATGCAGCTATTTACTTGCTCATAGGGTGTAGCAGACAATGATTCCACATAAGCAGTGGGGTTATGAAGACGTATCAGTAGGTGACACCTTAAACATTGTGCAAAAGCACTTAATGTTGGGCTCTAAGGAGGTGTCCAGAGTCTCTAAATTGATATTTAGGCTTCTAAGACATGGATGAATCCAATACTCCAGAGGTCCCAGCTCCTTTACAGGTCTTTGGGGATACCTTATCGTCAGTGTCCCTAGGTGCAGATTCGCAGCTGCTTGTCCCAAAAAGCCTGTTATGTTTTATTGGCTGTAGGTGATTTACAAGTACCTCTACAAAAATCAAGTGACCAGTCCTGTGGTGTTTTCAGTGGAGTCCTTGAGTATCCAAGTTGGTGCTAGGCATTAATATGCTTCCATATGACGAATCCCAAGTGATCAAACAAAGCCATCTGTGAGTAAATCCTGTGATACATACACTCAGTCAGGGATTATTGCTGTTACATAATGTTTTAAAGGAAGTGCTTTCCTTTCTTAAATAATGTCATTGTATAACGACACGTTAGTCTTTTTTTTTTTCTTTCATCTTCTCTCCTATATATTGGCATACTGCACATGAGCATCAGACTTGCATCCCCACTATTGCAATGGACAAAAGAGCATCTCCATCAGTGTTTGTCTCTGTGTTTTTTTTCGAAACTATGTTTGGCATTATTGACTGGCACAAATCTTCAGTAATTCATCATTAAATCCATATGTCAGGTACTTTGAAACGCAAAAGCAAATTTAACCCTCCTTTACATTCCCAAGTAAAAAAACTTTGAGAATGTTGTTGAAATAGAATTAAGGCGAACACTTAGACCCCTCAATATTTTAGAGACAGTCTTGACAAGGGTGAAAGGAAAATTTTAAAAGAACTTCAGCTAGACAAAACTGATAGGGTTATGAAGCCCGATAAGGGGAGTGGGTCGGTTATTATGGATAATGTGGTGTATGAAGGTAAAATGATGGATATTTTAGGCGACTACAGTACCTATACAAGGGTTTCTAAGAATGAGATCAATTTAGCCTATAGGAAGATAGATTTGGCTATAAATTATTTAGTACTGGAGGGACTTGTAGATCACAATACCTTTAAATATCTTAATGTGACAGTGCCTAAAATTCCTACAATATTTGGAATTCCGTAAGTCCATAAGGACCAAACTGACACCCCCCCCATGACCTATTGTTTCTGAGGAAGGTTCCAAAACAGCCCGTTGGCAAAATATGTTGATAAAAGATTAAAAACTATTTGGGGTATGGAGAATTTTATTCTAAAAGATTTGTGGGACTTCCTTAGAAATATTGATCTGGAGTAGTCATATGACAACATTATTTTCGTCACAGTCGATGTAAAGGATTTGTTCTCTGTCATTTCCCACAACATAGGCCTAGATTGGTTGGATAAGGCCTTGGGGGACAAAGGGCCTATTGAACTTCATGTTATAATGTGTCTCATGGAATTTATATTAAGGAACAATTTTATTTATTTCTGTGGGAAATTTTTTCATCAGACGAAGGGGGTAGCTATGGGGGCCAATTGTGCCCCCACATATGCAAATATAATACTTGCCTGGTGAGAAAAGTCTTATTTTTAATTCCGAATATAATAATTGTTGGGTCCTATGCAAGAGGTTCCTTGACGATATTTGTATCTTTTGGAAGGACTCTGAAGAAAGGCTGGGTGACTTTATTAAGTGCATTAATGATACCACATCTTTTCTTAAATTTACTCACAATATACAACACGATGGAATAGATTTTTTTGGATGTGAGTATATGTAAAATTCAGGGTGGCATTAAATCTAAGGTATTTCAAAATAAAACATTTTCAAACTCTTGTCTACGCTTAGAGTGCATACTCTTACCTACAAAAGAAAAATATTTTTAAGGGCCAACTTGTTAGGGCCAGTAGGTTAACTTATTTGCAGGAAGATTTTTTAAAGGAATGTTAATTTTTGGAAGGACTTTTCCTCGATAGGGGTTATCCTAAACAGATGCTGGTTGATGTTAAAAACTATGTGCTGAGTTTTAGGGACAGTAGATACTATCCTATTATGGGCAAAATAGGAGACAATATTACTAACCATTCGACAAATGGGAATGGCAATAACTACCAGATGGCGGTTGCCACTGAATATAATGTGGACTCTTAAGGTTTTTCAGAACATTTTTTTCTAAGGAATGGGAGAAGTTTAGGTCACTAACCAATCTTATAGGTCTGAAAGAAAAAAACTGCTAGGGTTATTTATAGAAAAGGTAAAAATCTTAAAGATTTAATTGAAAAGCAGTACATTGCAACCAACTGTGGGGGAGGTAGAAAATACGGCACCTTTAAATGTGGGGCATGCAGTCAGTGTAGTTTCATTTCAAATGTGGACTGTGGAGATTTGGGATAGAGCTAAGGTCCTACACAGTTCCTGTTTTTGTAATTGTAATACCAGTGGAATTGTATACCTGGCCACCTGTGTCCAGTGCCAGGCATTCTATGTAGGGAAGACAGAGCCGAAACTAAAAGACGGATATATGAACATGACTATGATATCCGGACTAGAAATGAAAAAAAACTCTGTTTAAACACACAGAATGTGTTCAGGCTAGGTTTGTATTTTTTATTATAGAAATAGTACCAAAGGGCATTTGAGGGGGTTTATGGGAAGCCAAATTGGAATACAGGGAGGTTTACTGGCGGGTCACTTTGGATTCAAGTAGATTTCCTGGTCTGAATGAACATGTTTCTATTGTCCCACTGTTAAAATTAAGGGCAGCGAAATTATAAAATTGTTTTAACATACCACCAGTTGTTGTATTTTTCGGATTTTCCCGGTTAGGGGTCACCACAGCGGAACTCCGGTCCGTTAATGATTGGCAGTAGGTTTTTACATACCGATTTGCCAGGCCTGACGCACAACCTTCAACGAAGGTACGCCCATTCACGCATGTCTCCACACAGAAGATGCTTTAGCTGAGAATCGAACAGGACAACGTCTTACTGTGAGGCGACAACGCTACCGCAGCACCACCATTTAACATACCACCAGTGAATGTGTTTTATTAGTATGTTTTTTTACATGTCATATTTATATTGGCCACTAGATGGTAGCACATTTTTAATAATGGTTGTATTGTTATAATAATTGTTTTTAAATTAGAATATTTATATGTTCTTAAATGTGTTTTTTTTTTTTTTTTTTTTTTAACAAATGTTTTTTATAAGAAGTTGTGCACCTGTACTGTCACCCTGCCATGAGGGTATTTATTTATTTATACATCTGTTTACATATTAGTTTTATATATTGCGTTTTAACTTGGGCTACAGTTATATGTTTGTATGTATTTTTAGGTACAGTTTGGTAAAGGTTAAGGTTGTTTTATGGACTTCAAGTGTATTGGCTGACCAATTAACTTGTATGTATATTAACTTCCACTAGCATTGAATATACCATTTCTGTCTGAAGAAGTCTGTTGAAGGACGAAAATGTATGTGTATTGTGGGCGTTTTATCTGTGTTTGGAGTGAAAAATAAAAACTTTTTTGTGGAGCCAAGTTTCTCATCAGTGACTCCTAGCAGCCCTTATTTTTGTGTTTTTGGTCTTATTTCGAGGGCTGTGTCTTCTTTACTTCTTGGATTATTGCTGTCACATAATGTTTTAAAGGAAGTGCTTTCCTTTCTTAAATAATGTCATAGTATGACGACACGTTAGTCTTTTTTCCATCTTCTCTCCTATATATTGGCATACTGCACATGAGCATCGGACTTGCATCTCCACTTTTGCAATGGACAAAAGAACATCTCTATCAGTGTTTGTCTTTGTGTTTTTTTAGAAACTATGTTTGGCATTATTGACTGGCACAAATCTTCAGTAATTCATCATTAAATCCAAAATTTTATGAGAGACATTGTAAAAAAAAATGAAAAAATCAAGGATGTTTTACAAAACTATGAATAGTTGAGAGAGTATGGTTAATAGTACCATTAGTCTTGGTGCCAGTAACTATTATTGCTCTTAATTGTTCACAGTTTTGCAGAACGTCCCTGATTTTTATCCTATTTTGGTCTCAGCCTAGATTAGCAGTATTGTTATCTGACTTATGCCAGTAGGTCTGGCTGCTCAACAGTACTTCAGTGGCTGGACTTCTTTCAGTTGGTATAAGCTTGGTTTACAAAGGGCGCACTTATTGGGCTGTCCAGTCAGGGTTCTCAGTTTTGAATAGTAATGACTGTTTGTCTAATTCCACTTATTCCAAACCAGTAAAGTTCACCTGGTGGTCTGAGCAGTTGGAAATCAACCTATCCAGGAACAGGCCCTTGACACTTACCATGCATGGATCTGACCTTTCCTGCAGGTTGCAACTGATGTATCTGATGGTTGAAAGGGTTTAGAGCAACACCATTTACAGAGCAGGCACTTCACTGTGAAGGAAATGGTGGCACTGACAGCAGTGACTTAGAAAGTTGTAATATACATTTACTATGATGTGGTTTATAAACATGTGTGAGGGGATACAATTATATGTGCAGATCATCCTTGATGATATGGGATTTAACAGCCCTTCTTTGTTCTGTCCGTTCATTCCTCCTACATACCCTTATCTCAGAACATGTTGGCAGACAGATTGATCTTGTCAAGCATCAGCAAGTACTGGAGAAATCTGAACCCCAAAGTGTTTTGGTCTCTTTCATATAAGTGAGGTCCACCATGAATTCCATTGCTGTGGACAAGAATTACCAACTGCATATATTTTGGACCAGATTTCCATGCAGGAAGGCCTGGGTATGCCTGTCGTTGACATCCTCTGGCATACAGATCTACAGTATATATTCCCACTCATGCTGTTGTAAACAAGGGTGTAGCCAAAAGTCAGTTTAAATGGGGTCAGAGTTTTGCTAGTGCCCCCTCTATGGGCAAAACAGCTGTGATTCTCTCTGCCTATTCTGGTGCCAAGAAGGGTGCCCTTTTACAGTATGGCATACTTCTCACACAAAATGAGTGGATTTTAGTCTACTGAAACTTACAGCCTAAAGTCTGGCTGTGTGGATCTTGTCAGCTTGATAAATTCATCTAAGGGCTGACTCTTGAAAAGTTAGAGCCAGAAGACTGTGTATGGATTAGGAAGTTATGCATGGCTAAATGGAGGAAAATATCTTTGTGGTGATCACTCTGGTTCATTGAAACTTAAACCAAAAGATTGATGACCGTAACATCAAACCAGCTTGTCCTCTGAAAGCTAGTATTTTTTGGGATGTGAAGTTTGCTCTTTCCCTAGTGTGGAGCAATCTCTGATTTGGTATATGTATAATATGCAGAGAGTGTAAGGTGCAGGGAAGGCTTGCTCCCTGCAAAAACACAATTTTTTGTGTTGATGGCTTTTGGAGGATAAGCAGGTTCAATGATGGTCTTTAGTCTTTTGGCGTTCAATCATATTGGATTTTGACCATATTCTTTAGAAACATATATATATATATGTATATACATACATACATACATACATACATCAAACCCCCAGAGACCTCCTAGTCAGGCAAATTGTTCTGCGGGCATGAGCATTCTTGGTTCATAGGTCCTTAGGTTAGTACTAGGCTTTTGATCCAGTTGACCATTTGTAGCCTTGCCACAAGATCCTAATTAGAATTTACCAAAACATGAATTTGTACCAAATCCCATGGGAATAAAGTATAGTATACCTAGTTTCAATCCCTTTTCAAAAGGCTTGAGGGGCCAGACCAGGGGTTTACTTAAAAACTGGTCATTAATTTTCCCAGGTTACACTTAGATAGGGTCAGAGAAGTACTCTGATATCCCTGTGTTCATCTTTTGCTCTATTCTTTACACGGGAGAAAGTTATCTGCTGTAGGAGACCAAACGTCAGCCAGTATACAAAAGTCTTTCACTACTGTAGGGTGCGGGCGCACACACCAACCTCAGAACTTTTCAGTTTGAACGCCACCTTTGAATGTCAGTCTGCTTACTGAGTCATTAGCTTTTTTCCAGCATTTTCTCAGTGCCCTGTTGGGGAATTCTTCTTTCTTTTGCTACTGTTTTGTGGTATGGTGCCAGTGTGGAAGACAAATTCCACATAAAGATAGCCATGTCCAGTGTTGTTCTGCCTAGGGACTAGCCACAACCACAGATCATGTTCCATTTGCTAGGCCTTTGTGCTCAAGACCCAAAGAAGTAGAATTTCCTCCTTAGCCTTTTACTTGGAAAACCGTTGCTTAAAGTTGCTAGCTAAAAACATGATGAAGGGATCCTCAGGGCCCGAGGTTGAGTTAGTTGCAAAGTGGAAGGCCAAAAAGCTGAGGCCTGAACCTTCTGCTGCTCCTCTTGCCACCAACTTCTCTACTGAGGCAGATGAGAGCCCAGAGATACTTACTGATGTATATCGTGTTTCACTGTTGCAGTCATTACACTTGGGTTATCCTGCTGGCAGGCTACCCGCAGTCGGCCAGAATTCCAAAGTATAGGTCCGGCGTCGGTTGCTGTCACCTCTTCCCTGACGTCAGTGCGCCAGGGGTATAAATGATGCAACCGACACCATTTTCTTCACAGTCTTTATTGCTGCGTGGTGCCCGAAGCATAAGCAGCTCACAAGTGCCGGTCGGCCAACTCCTGAGATTTTCGAAATCGAATTTCAGAACCGAAGTCTTCAATAAAGCTAAGTACCCCATTGAGGAAACTTTTTCTTGCTCCACTCTGATGTCAGTAAAAGTTAACAATTGTATTTCTTGTGGGAAGCAAATACCTCATAAGGACTTTCATTCTTAATGCATTCCTTGCCTAGGCCCTGACCACAACATTACTAATTGTCGGTTTTGTGCTAGATTCAACAAACTCACTATTAAGCGTCAGTTTGATTTTGCTTTACATTACTTTGGCCGAAGGTTTAACTACATAATACTGTCGGAATAACCGACGACCGGAACTCATAAAAAATGCAAAGACAAGGAAAAGGACAGGCATCCGAGGTCCAAAACTGACGACGAAGCCTCTTCTAGGCCAGTCGCTGGTTCTCAGTGAGGTGCTTTATCAGCCCCTGACACCCGCTGCCTCAGAGCCACAGGCCGTACCCGACTCCCACGTTGGAGACACCTAGGCCTCTGGAAACTCAAGGTATTGGACCTGTGGAAACTATTCCCTCAGATGGGTCCGGAGCCGCTGAGCAGGCATCGGCTTCTGAGGGTGATGTCCTTCAAGGATGCATCTGCAGTCCTTACAAATGGGTTGTCCTGTCGTCAGGCAGCCCTTCGGTCGGCCGGATTCCAAAGTCTGGGTCTGGCCTCGGCTGGTGTCGCACTTCACCCGACGTCATAGCTGCAGTTCTTCGGGTATAAAGGCATCAGCCGACGCCATTTTCCTCAGTCTTTCTTGCCGCGTGGCGCCCGAAGCAGAAGCTGTTCGCAAGTGCCAGTCGGTCAGATCCAGAGATTACTACTTCCGAATACTACTTTGAAGACTTCTAAAAAGCTAAGTACCCCGTTGGGGACTCTTTCTTGCCTCAGCCGATGTCAAGAAAAAGTGAGTAACTGTTTAACTTGTGGGAAACAAATACCTCATAAAGATTTCCACTCTTATTCTTACCTTGTTTAGGCCCAGACCACGACGTAGCAGCTTGTCTAGCCTGTGCTTCTTTTAACCGACGGACGCTTAGACGTCGGTCGGAGTTTGCTGAGCAGTTTTTCGGCTCTGATTTTGCGTATATTATGCCGTCGGATCCTCCGACTACACAAATTGCCAAAAAACGCAAAGAAAAGGATCGACACTCGCGGTCCGCGGTTTCGGCCGAAACCGTGGTTAAGCAAACCGCGAGTGTCTCGGTTTCGGCCGAAACCGAGCAAGCGGTCCTTACTTCAGCCGAATCCATGCCTTCTACCGAGGCCTCTTCTAACCTGGTAGAATCGGCCTCTGAAATCCAACCTGCTGTTGTGGTTTCACAGGAATTATCGGACACTATTCCCTTGGATGTATCAACCCCAGCACATGGAGCTGCTAGGCCTCCTGCAGCCATGTCCATTAAGGCCTTTGCCAGGGCTAAAGCAGCCAAAACTACTAAATCTGTGCCTGTTAAGCCCCACTCTCACAGGCCCAGCTCCAGTTCCCACATGCTTTCTCTGGCAGACAATCTCATCTCTTTAATAAGGGGATCCCAACCTCATCCAGACAGGGCCTCTCAACCACCTCCAGAGAAGAGACCTAGAGCAGAGCCCCCTGAGCCAGTGTCCTCGGATGATTCCTCTGATGATTCAGACAATACAGACCCTCCAGAGGCTCCTTTTTCTCCTTACAAAGACTCTGATGCTGAAGAGTCGATTCCTTCTGCCTCTCCACCTGAGGAATTTTCCTTTGGGGAAACCTTACATGCCATGAGGGAACAATTTCAGTGGCAGGGCCAAGATTTCTCAGACTCCAGGAAAAGGCTTAGGACCTTTTTGCATTTACCACAACATAGGCCTTTAGCTATTCCTCCAGTTCTTTCTGTTGTAGATGATGCATTTAATGATGCTTGTACTGCTCCTGATACTTTACCTCCAGCCCCTGCTAAGCCCGATAGGTTCTACAGGGTCCCGGACACACATCACCATTTATACAAGGCTCCTTTTGCAGATCCCGAGACTATCTCCCAGGGGCCTAAGGCAGTAGCATATTCCTCTGTTAAAAATCCCCTTCCCTCTGAAAGGGAATCCAGGTCCTTAGAGAGATGGGGTAAAAAAGTATACACCTCTGCTACTCTGTCAGCTAGGGCCTTGAACTGTCAGTTTCATATGATCCAATATCAGGAGTTTATGCTTGATTAGTTAACTAAGAAACTGTCCTCTGATGAATCTTTAGATAAGAAATATGTTCTGGAAATGGTGCATAACATTCAGCAAGTTAGTAACCATTCTTTAAAATGCGGCTATGATGCACTGGAGGCTTCCTTTAGATCAGCCATGACTGGCACAGTTATCAGAAGGCATGCATGGTTGAAAGAACAGGCCTTGCCGGATCATGTCAAGTCAAAACTATTAGATGCTCCCATGGATAAGGTCAATTTATTTGGTTCTCCTGCTCAGCAGGTACTGAAGAAAATGGAAGAGAAGGCAAAATCTGTACAAACAGTTAAAGATTTCTTACAGGTCCAACCTCCAAGGTTTAGCAGGAACTGGCCCTCCAAAAATTGGTCCTTTCCAGACTCCTCTAAAGCACAGAGAGGCAGGAATAGGCGTTCAAGAGGCAGAAATCAATCCAGGGGTGCCTACAGGGGACGCCAGTGGCAGGGCAACAACCAGCGAGGCACAGACGCAGCTACTACCACTGCAACAGGACAATCACAGTGACTTGGCTCTGGCACCGCCTACCAGGGAACAGATAGCAGCACCCTTAGGCGGAAAGCTAGCCTTATTTTCAAAAAACTGGCACTGCATCACAAGGGACAAGTGGATTTTGCAAACTATAGACCAGGGTTACAGGTTTCATTTCCATACTCTACCAGGAAAAAGAGGAATGCCAAACCTACCACCAAATCAAAAGTCAGAAGCTCTAAAACAAATAGCTCAATTAGTAAGAATGAGAGCTGTGGAAAAGGTACCATCTATGGAACAAGGAAAGGGATTTTACTCCAGCCTCTTCCTGGTACCAAGAAAAGAGAAAAAATGGAGGCCTATTCTCGACCTGTCCGCTTTAAACACATACCTCATTGTTCCAAAATTCAAAATGCTGACCCTACAGCAGCTTCTTCCCATGCTGGGCAAGGAGTCTTGGTTGGTAACTCTAGATCTCAAGGAGGCATACCTGCACGTCCCCATACGACCAAATTGCAGAAGATACCTCAGATTTCTTGCAGGATCAGAGCATTATCAATTCTCAGCATTGCCCTTTGGCTTATCTACTGTGCCCAGAGTGTTCACGAAATGCCTGGCATCAGTAATCGCTCATTGCAGACTTCAGGGAATCCAAATTTATCCATACCTGGACGACTGCCTGATACAAGCGGACAACAAAAACAAGCTAACAGAAGACTTACAAAGAGTCATTTACTTGCTGCAAGCCCTGGGATATACAGTCAATATAAAAAAGTCAAGGCTGATACCATCCCAAAGAATAACCTTTTTAGGTGCAGAGCTGGACACATCAAAGCAGATGGCATTCCTAACTGTAGAAAAACAAGAACAGCTTCCTCTCTACTTCTTGGCATTATCAAAGCTGAACCATCTAACAGCAAGAAAAGTACTACAAGCCCTGGGCTTCATGGCATCCTGCATAATCCTGGTCCCTCATGCCAGACTGCATATGAGAAAGCTACAGTGGTACCTGAAGAATTTATGGTCTCAACACAGGCACAGCCTAGAAACCAAAATTCCACTAATACCATGCCTGTAGCAAGAGTTCCTATGGTGGGCTCAGGCCTGTCAATCAAACACAGGTTTGCCCTTCTGCAGCATTCAACCAAGCCAAACCATCACAACGGACGCTTCAGACCTCGGTTGGGGGGCCCACATGCTGGACAAGTGCATACAAGGCCTATGGACTCAAGATCAGCTGCACCTGCACATAAATCTAAAGGAAATGCTGGCAGTAAAATTGGCAATCCAGACATTCAGACCATTCCTCCAAGAAGGGCAGTTGATGATAAGGACAGACAACACCACAGTTATGTGGTACATCAACAAACAGGGAGGCACACATTCATACCCTCTATGCCGGATGGCACTGGACCTATGGAATATGGCTCTGAGCTACAACATTCAGTTACAAGCAATTTTTGTACCGGGAAAAGAAAACATCCTAGCAGACATATTAAGCAGAACTACCACGGATGCCCACGAATGGATGCTGCACCCGGACATCTTCAAAGCCATCACAAGAAAATGGGGACTACCACAAATAGACTTATTTGCATCCCCACTCAATCACCAGCTCAAGAAATTCTGCTCAAGGACGTACCACCCACTTGCTTGGAAGGTGGACTCCCTATCTTTCAGTTGGAAAAACCTGACAGCATATGCATTCCCACCACTTCCTTTGATGCACAAGGTGCTACTGAAGATCAAAGAGGAACGTCCAAGGATCATTCTGATAGCTCCAGACTGGCCAAGGCAACATTGGTATCCATTACTGAGGAGCATGTCTCAGGAACAAATGTGGACACTACCCCTGATCCCATTGCTGTTAACACAGAACAGCTACAACACCCTGCATCCAAACCTGAAAACTCTGCAGCTGACTGCCTGTAACATTACATAAGAGCAACTAACCCAAATTTATCCCAAAGGGTTAAAGACATTATCCTTGAGGCTCGCAGACCCTCAACAAGAAAGAATTATGCAGGAAAATGGAAAAGATATCTCATTTGGAGTACTGCAAAGGAAAAAGATGTGTCACTGGTAAACATAGCCAACATAGGTTCATAGGTTCATAGGTTTATACTAGGCTATCTGCCCTAAGGCATTTATAAGCCTAGCCCAAATTTTTGTGGCTTACGCCACCCCTTATATGAAAAAATACTGTGCCCATTAGTTTGTTGTGCCTCTGTCCAGCAGTGACACAGAGATGATTCCCGGGGTAAACCTATGATCTCCCATCCACAGGTCTAGATTTCTCTTGAACAGAGTCAGCGAGGTGCTCTGCCTCACATGGACCGGGATTTTATTCCACAGCATAGGGAGTCTCTGAGTGATAAATCTATCCCTCCAGCACGCCCTATTTATATCCGTGCTAAGGTTTAAGTCGCTTGCTCTAGTGGTTTTGGTGGATTTGGATTTTTTGAGGTGGAGCATGTCCATTAATTCCGGGTTGGACATGGCCTTGTATGTCAGGCACATGTCACCTCTGAGCAGACGGTATGCGACTGAATAGAGCTGGAGTTTCTTCAATCTGGCAGCATATGACAGATTTTGGAGTCCCTTTATCCTTTTGGTGAGGAACTTTTGGGGTCTCTTCAATTGCTGCAGATGTCGGGTGAGATACATCCCGAATGGGGCATTGTACTCGATCATTGGTCTGATAAGTGAAGAGTACAGGGGAACAATAACCTCACTAGATCTGGATGTGAATCCCTTCATGATCAGGTGGGCAATGTAGAAGGTCTTTCTAACCACTTTAGCAATGTGAGTGTCAAAAGAAAGGCCACTGTCAACCTGGGTCCCCAGGTCCCTGATAACCTCTTCTGTGCTTATGCCACCTATATGGTAGCTTGGGGTTACCTTGTTTTTCCCGAAGGGTATGACTATACATTTTTTGGCGTTTAACTTCAGGCCATGGCTCTGGCACCAGCTATCTGTTTCCGTGAGTCCCTTGTGAAGGATATCCGTGTCTGATGCACTTTCCACTATGGCGCCCAGTTCGCAGTCGTCTGCAAACTTTGTCAGCCAAAGTCCTCCCATGTTGGCCTGTACTTCTGAGAAGTAGATGCCAAACAATAGGGGGCCAAGGACCGAGCCCTGTGGGACACCACTTGTGACTGGCTTGGAGTCTGACACAGCGCCAGCAACTCTAACCCTGTGGTTTCTGTCCTTAAGCCAGTTTGCAACCCATCTTGTAACATATGGGTTTACATTTAAGCTGGTAAGTTTTTCTACAATACCCGAGTGGGGTATTGTGTCGAAAGCCTTTGCAAGGTCAAGGTAGGCTGTATGGACTGCCTTTCCCTCATCAATGGCCTTGGTGACTGTTTCGAAGAAGTCGACCAAGTTCAAAAGGCATGATCTTCCCTTGACAAAGCCAAACTGGGTCGGGTCCAATGTCTGCAAGTCCCCTATATCTTTGTTTATGAGCTCCATTATGATCCTCTCCATAGCTTTGCAGACCAGACTTGTTAAGCTTATGGGGCGGTAATTACCAGGGTCCGTAGAGGCGCCGCCTTTGTGGAGTGGGACAACAGTTGCCGTACGCCACTCCTTGGGCACGTATCCTGTGGTACGGCTGAGATTAAACAGCTGCCTTGTGCGGGTTTAATTCCTCATTTAGCTCGTGTAGCACACAGCCGGGGACACCATCCGGTCCCATTGATGCTGTGTTTTTAGCTTTAGAGAGAGCAGCTTTCACCTGCACATTTGAGATGTCCGGGAGGCTACACTCGGCTGGGATAGTTATCTCTCCTTTAGGGGAGGGGGGTGAAGATTGCACTGAACCTGTCTGCCAGTATGTTGGCAACGTCTGTGGGTTCAGTGATTTTGTATCATTTTGGACTAATTCTGAGCATATCTGGGAGTTTCCACCCAGGTTCCTAACATAGCTGAAAAAGGCCTTATGATTGTCCTTTGAATCCATGGCAATTTTTCTCTCAAAATTGGCCTTAGTTGATTGTATGAGTGCTCGTATTTTTTTACTAATAATGATCAGGGGTGACTTCCCTTTTATGGATTTTGTTCTATCATGTAATAGCTTTCTCCTCTTATTGTAAAGTTTGTTAATGGCTGGGGTCCACCAGACTGGACGTTTGCCCTTTGTGGAAAGAGTCTTGGTTTTATTTGGGATTGCCTGATCCATGCAGTCCTGGAGGTGTTCATAGAAGGCATTTGTAAGGGCTTCCGCAGCTTGGGTTGTGGTTTCCACTGGCTCAGGGGCCTTGAAGGATACCACACCAGTCTTGAGTAGTGTGAAGTTTGCTTTAGAGAAGTTCTTCACTATGGTCTTTTTGTTTGGGGTGGGGCGGGATGTGGATTTCCAGTGAGATTAGTTTATGATCAGATCTCACCAATGAGGGATATACTTCCGTGTGGAGCATTTTGTCCCCATGTTTGTGACAATGAGATCTAGTATATTTTCTCCTCTCGTGGGAACAGTGACTAGCTGTTCCATGGCATTTGAATTTATGAACTCCAGGAACCGTTGGGCTAGAAAGTTAGGGCTTGAGTAATGTTCCCAGTCTATATTCGGGTAGTTGAAGTCACCCAATATGATGATGTTTGGAGATACATTTATACCCTCCAGTGTCTTCAGGAAGGCTGTGTGGGGTTCCTGAGTTTGAGAGGGTGGCCTGTAGCATGCTACAATTTGTAGAGCAATTTTGCCTATGGTTAGTTGCACCTGGATGGTTTCAAGCTTTGTGCGTTGCCACCAACCTGGAGGTGTGGGTATCCTTTATGAATATGGATACACCCTCCTTTTGTGGTGTGGTCCGGTTTTGGGGCGGAACGCATGATATGAGGTAAAACCTAATAGTGCCGGGTGCTCTCAGGAGCCTTGAACCAGGTTTCAGTTACAGCACAGACATCGATGTTCTCCATACTGAGAAGGGCCTCGAGTGCGTGCATTTTGAGATTTAGACTTCTGGCATTGAGCAGCATTACCCTCAGTTTCTTCCCATTTTTGTTTTCTAGGGTGGTAGGTTTAGAATTTGAGCCTTGCCTAAAAAGGCACTATGGGGTGGCAAGAGCCTTAGCCAATATCCGAATCCCAGGGTGTCAGGTGCAAGCCGTCCCTCGAAGCAGCGTGGCTTGTCAAGCATGTCATCCCAGGCAGACAGACACTGGATCCCCTTTGAATGACACCAGACATTAAGCCAATTGTTAAAGCTGATCATCTTGTCTCTATATTGTGGCATCATTCTTGGTGAAGGAAGGATACTGCTCAGGGTGAGGGTCATACCTGCCTGGGCTACATAATCAGAGAGCTCCTCTATGTCTCTTTCCATGTAGTCCAGGGAGGTCGCCTCAGGTCGCTCACACCAGCATGGACAATGACTGTGTCATATTTGTACTTGCCGTGGAGTGACCCGAAAGTGCTTGTGTTATGTGGCGGATTCTAGCCCGATAGGCAGCTTACTGTGACCCTCTCCTTGTTCAGCCTGGTGAGTGGGACGCCAGTGTGTCTGACTATGGAGTCACCTATGACAAGTATGTTTGGTGTTGTATTTGGCCTTAAGGGCTGTGACTGCTTTGCACACTGCTTTTGTGGTTTGTGTTGCTTGTGGGGTGTCTTGAGGTAGCAGTTGTTTGGGTGTCTGCTTTGGAGGCCTCTGCTGTTTAGGTAAATTTTTACTCAGAGCCTCCGAGTATGTCTTTGTGTGTTTATGTGTTTGATTCAGTGGAGTGGTAGCATTCTGTGAGGCTGGTTTTGTGGTGTGTGTAGTTGCCTTCTCCTCCTGTCTGGTCTTGCCAGTCCTGAGTTGAGAGAGCTCAGCCTCCAGTTTGGCTAAATAGCTGCATCTCTCGCAAGTATTTGTGTTATGTGGGAGGAGGAGAGGGTTGTCTGTGTACATGAGGCAGTTATAACATTGCCTCAAGATTCCCAGATTCACCAGCTGGACCGGAGAGAAGATTGACAACTGACCTTTGGACATGCTAGAATAATATTGGGAATTCCTTAATTGAAAACAAGGGCCAGTGGGGAGTGAGGGTGTAGTGCTTTTAATTTTAGTGCTGACTTATATAATTGCTTTAGTGAGCAAGTGCCAGGTAACTTGAGTGCAATGTGTTACAAGTAACTAAATGCAAAACGACAAACAGTAACTTTCTTTCAAGTGAAACAAGGAAATAAGTACAGTAAGCAAGCCAGATACCACTAGTGATCCACAGAAGCACTTGAGAAGTTGCATTAGGTGGAATTAGCTTCCAGGGAAATAACAAGCAAACAAACAACAAGCATATAAACAAAGCTAGATTCAGCAGGCCTGGATCTAGTCTATGCTAGAGCAAACAAGGTGAACCAATTTCAGTAAGATACAGTTCAAATATTCAGGCACTATAAACCTTTAACCAGAAATTCCCAGCTCAGAAGGGCAGAGTCCAGCCTCTTCTCCCACAAGAGTGCAGACCACGAACCTTCAGAATGTAAAATAACTGGCCTGAAGCCCAAGTGCCTAAACCAGAACTAATACACTTGGACACTGGGCTCTCAATCAGCAGTTCCCAACTTAGAAGGATGAAAGCTACCTGTCCTGCCACCACAGTGCTTGCCACAAACCTTCCTAATGTAAAACAACTGGTCTGAAGCCCAAGTGCTTAATCCAAAAGACTTGAATGATAGCTACACTTTAATCAAGTTACAACCAAGCAGTAATAAATACCATTGAATACTTTAGAGAATGTCTGGATTAGTGCTCAAGTTACACAAACAAAGCTAGATCCAGCAGGCCCGAATCCTGGAGTACTTGGCAGAGCTCTTCCATACAGGCCTGTCCTACTCCTCCAAGATACACGCATCAGCTATTTCGGCAGAATACAGCTTGGATCCCCCTGTCTTCTCACATCCTCTGCTCAGGCAGTTTCTGAGAGGAATTAAAAATGTAAAACCTCCTAGGAAACCACCATTGCCAGCATGGGACTTGAACTTTGTGCTAGAAAAATTGACACTTCCTCCTTTCGAACCAGCAGCAACAGCAGAATTACAATACTTATCCTGGAAGACTGCTTTCTTGCTGGCAATCACCTCAGCAAGAAGGGTTTCTGAACTACAAGCATTAATGGCAGTGCAACCCTTCCTGATCTTCCATCAAGACAGAGTGTCCATGAGAACGAATCCTACATTTATGCCTAAGGTGGTATCCAGAGTGTCTTTAAACCAGGCTATCCACCTACCTACATTCTTCCCCAACCCACAGAACAGGGTAGAAAGACTGTTGCATACCTTGGATGTACATAGACAGTTGTGCTACTACCTGGACAGAACCAAGGGCAATAGAAAAACTGACCAGCTTCTGGTAGCATATGCAACAGGAAGGGAAGGAAAAGCAATTTCAAAACAGACAATCTCCAAGTGGATAGGAAATTTCATTAGATTTTGTTACTCCTACCATGGAAAGAAAACTCCAGAGAACATCAGGCCTCACTCTACAAGGGCTACGGCCACTACCACAGCTTTCTTACGAGGAGTGGCTACCAAGGACATTATAGAGGCTGCTACTTGGACCTCCGTGCATACATTTGCCAAGCATTATAACTTACCTTTATACTCTAGATCCCGAGCAGGGTTTGCCACTGCTGTTTTGCAAGGGATCTTAACTACACCATAATCTCTTCTTCCTCCTCCCCTAGTTTAGCTATGGTATTCTACCCATTTGTAAGGACTGCAGATGCATCCTTGAAGGACATAGTACAGTTTTGTACCTACCATAAATGTAGATGTCCGATAGGAATGCATCTGCAGTCAGGATTACCCACCCGCCTTCCCCTCTGTGGTACTCCTAGGGTATTTGCCCATCTTATAGCTAGCTGGGGGGGGATCTGTTATGGTGTATTTGTTTGTATATATGTACATACATGCTTATTTTTTGTGTTTGCTCTCTACTATTTGGAAACATTGGCATTTATCCAAATTTAGCCTTCCAAGAGGGCACATGGCATCTGGGGCAAGAAACACTGAGGAAAATGGCGTTGGCTGATGCCTTTATACCCGAAGAACTGCAGCTATGACGTCGGGTGAAGTGCGACACCAGCCGAGGCCAGACCCAGACTTTGGAATCCGGCCGACCGAAGGGCTGCCTGACGACAGGACAACCCATTTGTAAGGACTGCAGATGCATTCCTATCGGACATCTACATTTATGGTAGGTACAAAACTGTACTTTTTCAGACCTTCACAACTTACTATTAAGTCCACTACAGCAGCCAAGGCAAAGTCAAACACACCATTAAAGACAAGGAAACAAGTACAGCATTCTCCAGAACAGTCATCCATGCCAAAGAAACAGATGCTTAAAATGGCCGAGGACCTAATTACTTTGATCAGGGGCTCCCATCCCCCACCTGATAAAAGGCCTAGGCAAGACACTGACTATGACTCCTCGGTTTCTATTTCCTCTGATTCCTGTTCAGATCAGAGATATTCTCTCCCTCCCTATGAGGACTCCAATGCAGAAGAATCTATACCTTCAGCCTCTCCTCCTGAGGATTATTCTTTTGGGGAAACCTTGCACACCATGAGGGAGCATTTCCATTGGGAGAGCCAGGATTATTCAGAATCCAAGAAAAGGCTCAGGGACTTCCTTTTATTAACTCAGCACAGGCCCCTGGTTATCCCTCCTGTGCTTGATATTGTTGATGTTTTTTCTGAATCCAGTCTGTCTCCTGATTCTTTACCCCCTGCTCCAGTCAAGCCAGACAGGTACTACAGGGTCCCTGATGCTCATACATTTCTTTATAAAAACCCTGCTGCTGACCCAGAAACAATTTCTCAGGGTCCCAAAGGGGTTAAGGCTTCCACTGCAAAAAATCCTGTCCCCTCTGATAGGGATTCTAGAGCTCTGGATAGATGGGGAAAAAAGTTTATACTTCTGCTACTTTAGCTGTAAGGGCTTTAAACTGCCAGTTTCACATGCTTAAATATCAACAGTACCTCATGTCTTTGTTAAAACAGAAAATGGTTACAAACTCAGAATGTCCTGACAATAAGGAAATGCAGGATTTATTGCATGCAGCTGAACAAGTGAGAAAGCATACTCTGCAATGTGGTTTTGATTCATTAGAGGCTTCTTGTAGAGCTGCAGTTACAGGCTCTGTCATTTGAAGGCATGCTTGGTTGAAAGAACAAAGTTTATCTGAACATGTTAAAGTAAAATTATTGGATGCTCCACTACAGCATGATACTTTGTTTGGTGTTAAGGCAGAAGAGGTGTTAAAGAAAATGGAGGATAAAGCAAAATCAATGCAGACAGTAAAAGATTTCTTACAGGTACAACCACCTAGGTTTAGCAGAAACTGGCCTTCAAAAAATTGGTCCTTTCCGGTGTCAGACAGGCCACAAAGAGGCAGATACAGACGCCCAAGAGACATATCTCAGCCCCAAGGCTCATACATATCTAAACAATGGGGTGCTTCAGCCCCCAGAGGAGGAGGAGACAAATTGCAACCTTATAGGAAACAGTCCCAATGACTTCCCCCTGCAAATGCCAAGCTCTTACCTTTTGGCAGCACCCTTATGGGGAAAGCTAGCACTTTTCTCACAAAATTGGCACATGATTACTCAGGACAAATGGGTACTAAATATAGTTTCTCAGGGTTACAGGTTCCACTTTCACACCCTTCCAAAATCAAAAGGTATGCCGGACCTGCCACAAAATCAATGGGCAGAGGCATAAAAGCAAAGTTCTGCTCTCATGGACATGAGAGCTATTCAGAGAGTACCACAACAAGAACAGGGACAAGGATTTTACTCAAGACTTTTCTTGGTACCCAGAAAGGACAGAGCCTGGAGACCAATACTGGACCTGTCAATCCTAAATACTTTCCTGGATGTTCCAAAATTCAAAATGTTAACACTGCAGCAACTTCTACCCATGCTAGGCAAGAAGGCTTGGCTAGTTACTTTGGACCTCAAGGAGGCATACCTGCATGTCCCAATCAGACAATCTTGCAGAAGATACCTCAGATTCATAGCTGGCTCAATGCATTACCAATTCTCTGCACTGCCCTTTGGCTTATCTACTGCTCCCAGGGTCTTCACAAAATGCCAGGCACCAGTAATTGTATTTTGCAGACAAAAAGGAATTCAAATATATCCTTACTTGGACGACTGCCTTATTCAAGCAGAGAGCAAGGGCATTCTACTACAGCATCTGGCGTTTGTAAAAAGATTACTAATTTGCCTAGGGTACGCAGTAAACGAAAAGAAATCAAAACTAGTGCCCTCTCAAGAGATAATTTTCCTGGGTGCAAGTGTAAATACATCTGCCCGGATGGCTTATCTCACGCCAGACAAGCAAAGGCAACTGACTCATTACTTTCAAATGGTGGCAACAAAGACCCAGCTCTCTGCAAGAAAAATTCTGCAGGCCCTGGGCTTTATGGCATCCTGCATTCTACTAATACCATATGCAAGACTGCATATGAGGAAATTACAATGGTATCTAAACAGTGTTTGGACTCAACATTGCCACAGCCTGGAAACAATAACAACTCTAATTCCTTGCCTGCAACAGGAGTTTCGTTGGTGGGCATGGGCCTGTCACCACAACAAGGGACAGTCTTTTACCTTACCCACAGCCAGGCAGACAATAACAGATGCATCGGATTATGCCTGGGGGCACACATGGCAGGAAAATGTATTCAGGGCACGTGGCCCAAGGAACAAATGCATCTTCACATCAATCAAAAAGAGATGCTAGCTGTACAGAATGCCCTGACTGCCTTCAAGGATCTACTACATCGAGGACAACTATTACTAAAGACGGACAACACCCCAGTAATGTGGTACATAAACAAGCAAGGGGGCACACATTCCTACCCCCTCTGCAGGCAAGCCATGACTTTGTGGAACACAGCACTGGCCTATCCAGTATATCTGCAGGCGCAATTCCTCCCAGGAATAAAAAATATACTGGCAGACGAACTAAGTAGAAATCTCATGGATCCTCACGAATGGAAACTAAATCCACAGGTCTTCAGCATGATAACAAGGAAATGGGGACGCCCAGACATCTTTTTGCCTCCCTGCACAACTGCCAACTACAGAGATTTTGCACAAGAATTTATCACTCACAAGCATGGAAAGTGGGTGCTCTGTCATTCAGCTGGAAAACCCTGACAGTTTATGCCTTTCCACCACTGCCTCCTCTTCCCAAGGTACTCCTAAAAGTCAGACAAGAGAAGCCAAAAATTATCCTGATTGCCTCAGACTGGCCACGCCAGCACTGGTACCCAATCCTAAAGAGCTTGTCTCAAGGCCCAGCCTGGCCTTTACCTCAAATTCATCATCTTCTGATTCAACAAAACAATCAGATTCTGCACAGTCAACTCAGAACCTTAAATCTGGCAGCATGGCAGATAATATAGCCACTCAGACCACATCTCTCTCTAAAGCTGTTCTTCTTCTTTCGTCTGCTCCCATTAGGGGTTGCCACAGCAGATCAACTGTTTCCATTTCCTCCTGTCCTCTGCATCTTGCTCTGTCACACCATCCACCTGCATATCCTCTCTCACCACATCCATAAACCTTATCTTAGGCCTTCCTCTTTTCCTGTTACCTGGCAGCTTCATCCTTAGCATCTTTTTCCCAATATACTCTGCATCCCTCCTCAGCACATGTCCAAACCAATGTAATCTTGCCTCTCTGGCTTTGTCTCCAACCCTTCCAACCTGGGCTGACCCTCTAATATACTTATTCCTAATCCTGTCCATCCTCGTCACACCCACTGAAAATCTTAACATCTTCAACTCTGCCACGTCAAGCTCTGACTCCTGCCTTTTTGTCAATGCCACTGTCTCCAACCCGTATAGCATAGCTGGTCTCACTACCCTCTTGTAGACCTTCCCTTTCACTCTTACTGGTACTCGTCTGTCACAAATTACTCCTGACACTCTTTTCCGCCCACTCCATCCTGCCTGTACTCTCTTCTTCTTTTCTCTTCCACATTCACCATTACTCTGAACTGTTGATCCCAAGTACTTAAACTCATTCACCTTTGCCACCTCTATTCCCTGCATCCTCACCATTCCTCTATCCTCCTCTCATTCACACACATATATTCTGTCTTAGTCCTGCTGACCTTCATTCCTCTTCTCTCTAGAGCATATCTTCACCTCTCCAGGGTCTCCTCCACCTGTTCCCTACTCTCACTACAGATCACAATGTCATCTGCAAACATCGTAGTCCACGGGGACTCTTGTCTGATCTCGTCTGTCAATCTGTCCATCACCATTGCAAATAAGAAAGGGCTCAGAGCTGATTCTTGATGTAATCCCACCTCCACCTTAAACGCATCCGTCACTCCCACTGCAGACCTCACCGCTGTCACACTACCCTCGTACATATCTTGTACCACTCCTACATACTTCTCTGACACTCCCGACTTCCTCATACAATACCACAACTCCTCTCTAGGCACCCTGTCATATGCTTTCTCTAAATCCACAAAGACACAATGCAACTCCTTCTGACCTCCTCTGTACTTCTCCATCAACACTCTCAGAGCAAACCTCGCATCTGTAGTGCTCTTTCCTGGCATGAAACCATACTGCTGATCACTAATCATCACCTCCCTTCTTAACCTAGCTTCCACTACTCTTTCCCATAACTTCGTGCTGTGACTGATCAGTTTAATCCCTCTGTAGTTACTACAGCACTGCACATCACCCTTATTCTTAAAAATCGGTACCAAAACATTTTTTCTCCATTCCTCAGGCATCCTCTCACTTTCCAAGATTTCATTAAACAATCTAGTTAAAAACTCCACTGCCATTTCACCTAAACACCTCCATGCTTCCACAGGTATGTCATCTGGACCAACAGCCTTTGTGTTCTTCATCCTCTTCATAACTATCCTTACTTCCTCCTTGCTAATCCACTGCACTTATGATTCACTATCCGCACGTAATCTAGCCTTCTCTCCCTCTCATTCTCTTCATTCATCAACCCCTCAAAGTACTCTTTCCATCTGCTCCACACACTCTCATCGCTTGTGAGTACGTTTACCTCATTATCCTTTATCACCCTTGCCTGCTGCACATCTTTACTAGCTCGGTCCCTCTGTCTAGCCAATTGGTACAGGTCCTTTTCTCCATCCTTAGTGTCCAACCTTTTATACAACTCTTGATACGCCTTATCCCTTAGCCTTTGCCACCTCTCTCTTTGCCATGCACCTCATCTCCTTATACCCTTGTCTACTTTCTTCATCTCTTTGACAGTCCCACTTCTTCTTCGCCAACCTCTTTCTCTGTATACTCTCCTGTACTTCTTCATTCCACCACCAGGTCTCCTTGTCCTCCTTCCTCTTTCCAGATGTCACCTCAAGCACCCTTCTAGCCACCTCTCTTACTAGCTGTTATGGTTGTCATTTTAGAAGCCAGGAGGCCCAGCACTAGGAAATATTATGCAGAAAAATGGAAGAGATTCTGTGTTTGGAACCAGGCACAAGGACTCAAGCCACTTGTTCCAAATATACCTCAGATTTTACAATACCTAACTGAGATGCTGGACAAAGACCTATCCTTCTCATCAATTAAGATCCATGCCACTGCCATTTCAGCTCATTACAATACGGAACCTCCTATTTTCTCATCTACTACTAAGACAGTTTCTCAGAGGGGTAAAAAACATAAGACCCCCAAGGAGAGCACCAACACCTACTTGGGACCTCAACTTTGTTTTAGAAAAACTCACACTGCCTCCTTTTGAGCCAGCCAATACAGCTGATTTAAAATTCTTATCATGGAAGACTGCTCTGCTCCTAGCAATAACCTCAGCAAGAAGAGTCTCAGAGTTACAGGTATTAATGGCAGTAGAGCCTTTTATCATTTTTTCATCAGGACAGGGTCTCTCTAAGGATAAACCCAACATTTATGCCAAAGGTAATATCCAGTGTGGCTGTCAACCAAACCATTCATTTGCCAATATTCTATCCAAATCCCCAGAATAAAGGGGAGAGACTTCTGCATGCTTTGGACATACACAGACAGCTACGATTCTACTTGGACAAAACAAAAGCTTTCAGAAAAACTGAGCAACTATTTGCAGCTTATGCTGCAGGATCACAAGGAAAGGCTATTTCAAAACAGACTATTTCAAAATGGATAGGACACTTCATTCACTTCTGCTATTCAAACATGGCAAGTCAGTGCCTAAGGGCATTAGGCCGCATTCTACCAGAGCAGCAGCCACTTCAGCAGCATTCCTTAGAGGAGTACCAACCAAAGACATTTTAGAGGCTGCAACCTGGAGTTTATTGCACACTTTCACCAAGCACTACCACTTACCGCTCTACTCTAAATCCAGAGCAGGCTTTGTCACTGCAGTTCTGCAGGGCCTGGTAGCCTCTCCTAATTCTATGTAGGCCCAGCCACCCAACCTCAGCTTTGGGATTCAACCCAAGTGTAATGACTGTAACAGTGAAACACGATGAACATAGCACAGTTGTGTACCTACCATAAATATAGATGTTCGAGTGTATTCACTGTTGCAGCCAAGGTTACCCACCCACCATCCCCCTTTTTCTTTGCTGGGACTTTTCTGTACTTCTCACTTCTATACAACCTATGTGGTGTATTTGCTTATAGATGAAGGAAATGTTTATTTTAGTACATGCTTGTTTTTCTGGCATAATTTTTTCAGCCTACCTATTTGGGGGCACCTGACATCTGGGGCAAGAAAAACTGAAGAAAATGGCGTCGGTTGCATCATTTATACCCCTGGAGCACTGACGTCAGGGAAGAGGTGACAGCAACCGACGCCGGACCTAGACTTTGGAAGTCTGGCCGACTGTGGGTAGCCTGCCAGCAGGATAACCCAAGTGTAATGACTGCAACAGTGAATACACTCGAACAGCTACATTTATGGTAGGTACACAACTGTACTTTCTTGATTCCGGTTCACAGGCCGAGCCCAATGTTGAGGCCTCCTTGGAACTGACCACAGGCATGTCCTAAGAGGCTGAGCAGGAATCCATCTCAGATGTACAGGGGGAACCAAGGCTCGTGATAACTGAAGGCCCTAAGGGGATACCCCAGATCCTTGTTTGGGAGGAAATTCTTGATGATGATGAATGTAGGCTTACGTCCAGGCCTCATTACATAGGGCAGACCTACATCAAAAGAAGAAGCAGAAGAAGTCTAAACACTTGTCCCCCCCCAAAGGAACCCCAGAGTGATTGGCAGCAATTCAGCCAAGGTCTTTTCAAGGCCCTTATGGCCCTTAAGCCCCCTCCTGGTGTGTCAGTCCCTGCCCCCCTGCACTGCTTCCCCACATAAAAGGTTAGGGGAGAGGTTTCATCAGAGGAAGAGGCTTCCTCAGAAGAAGAATCTCTAGCCTTTTCCTCACAGACCCCCCCCCCCCTTTAGACTACGCCTCCCCAGAAGAAGACTCAAGTAGAACTGAGTCACCCATGGAAGAACTCACCTTATAGATTCATAGGTGTTTACAAGGCTAATGACCACAAGGGCCTTTTTAAGCCTAGCCATGTATCCCAAATGTCTGGCAAGTTCTGATACCCTTGATAAGTGTTAAGCAGAGGTTTGGGAGATGAAACATTTACAAGCAGGGGCCTGGGAGATGAACCATTTATAGGTTGTCTAAGTTGCACTTGAATTGGGTTTGGGAGGAACTCTACTTTACATGGATGGGGAGCCTGTTCTGTAGCTGGGGGTAGTCTCTGGGATACATACTTGTCTGTCCTAGCAGGTCCTATTTATATCACAAGCAAGGTTTAAGTCTTTGGAATGGGTAATTCTGGTACTGTTTGTTTTGTTGAGGTGCAGTTGGTCTATCAGAGTTGGTCTGACAAAGCCCTGTATGCCAGGCATAGATCTCCCCCCCAAAAAAAAGCCTGTAGGAGGCAGAATCCTTTGGAGACACTCCGGTCAAAATGAAGGATCATTTCAAATGAGAGAGCACACAGGTATCTTGAGTAGAAAAAATAGCTACTAAGTTCTTCTGCGGGTGGAATCACCCAGTCCTTCAGCTATTCCTCGTATGTTACCGGCCTTTTTTAGATGCATTTGCCTCTGCCTCCTAGTCCTTCGACATCCAGCCTCCTGCCCCTAAGAAGCCGGACCAGTTTTACAAGGTACCTGAGGACTACAAGTTCCTGTGCAGATGCTCTTCAGGAGATCCCAGAGTTATTTCACTGGCTTCAGACAATCCTTCCATGTTACTGCCTTCAACGTCTCTCCTTCTGTCACATAAGGACAGCAGAATCCTGGAAAGGGGCAAAAAGTGTATACTTCAGCCACCCTGGCATTTAGAGCCATTAACTGCCAAACACATATTAACAGATTTGCCCTAGAGCTTCTGTCCCAACTTTCTCAGGTCATTTCTGATTTGCCTGATTCAGAGAATAAGACCTTGGCTGCGTCCTTGCTTGGAGGATCATCACAAGTAGCCCATAGCTTCATCAAATGCAGCTGTGATGCTCCTTAGGGTTCTGTCTTAAGGAGATTCTCCTAGTTAAGATGCCAGCCATTATGACAGGATATTAAATCTAAACGTATAGATACACCTTTGGACAACTCTGCATTATTTGGCCCTGCAAATGCTAATTTATTTAAATCTTTGCAGGAAAAGGGTAAGGAATTGCAGGAATTGAAGCATATCTTTGTTTCTCCATTGACCAAATTTCAACGGAGTTGCTCAGCTAAAACTGCCTTTATATGTAGACAGTTCCACCCTCCATCACCTAAAACAAAGAAGGGGGTGGTAGCAGGCCTCAGCAGCCCAGGGATTCCCCTGCAACTCCAACTCAGTGGCAGCACTTTCCTGACAAACCTGGTTCCGTTCTAGCTGCCCAGACCACCTCACCCACATTCGTCTTTCCCAGAGCCTCTCTGTCTCTGCCAGTCTGGGAAAGCATAACTCAAGACTCATGGATTCTTTCTGTCATTCAAAGGGGGATACTTTCTGGTATGGGACTCCCTACCATCCTTCATGGACATCCCTCAACCACCAAGGGAACAACTACCCTCTTTTACAGAGGTACAGCAGACCTGTGGAGACAAGGGACCATTCAAGAGGTAGCTCAAGACCAAAAAGGAAGGGGTTTCTACTCCAAAATGTTCCTAGTTCCCAGAAAGGATAGATCTTGGAGACCCATTCTGGATCTCTCTCATCTCAACACCTTCCTGAAGGTACCCACCTTCTGTATGTTAACTCTTCAGACCTTGTCCCCCCTTATTCTGCCACAAGCCTACTTGGCTTCCCTGGATATCAAAGATGCATACCTACACATTCCCATCCACCCCAACTGCAGGAAGTTTTTACATTTCTCTGTAGCTTCCTGGGATGTTCATTTCTCTGCCTTGCCCTTTGGGCTTTCTACTGCATCAAGGGTATTTACAAAATGTCTAGCTCCAGTGATTGCCTACTGCAGGCTTCAGGGTATCCACATTTTCCTTACCTGAATGATCTCCTCTTTCTGGCAACCTCCCCAGAGATCCTGGAGCAAAACATTCTCTTTGCCATTTCTCTTCTGCAAAGTCTGGGACTCGCCCTAAACCACAAAAAATTCTCAGGATCACATCTTCCTAGGATGCAGGTTATAGACAGACCTCTGAAGGTCTTTCATCCCCCTCGGAAGGCAGAGGACCTCACTTCCTACTTTGAAAACCTTCTGCCTCTTCACATTTCAGCCAGAGAGTTCCTCAGAGTTCTGAACTTCATGGCATCTACCATACCAATGCTACCTCTGACCAAACCTCACATGAGAAAACTCCAATGGTTCCTAAACTCAGTTTGGATGCAGCATCCACAACCTCTGGAGTTTGCAATTCCTCTCATGCCCTGTCTAAAGAGGGAACTACAGTGTTGGATCCAACAAGTGTCACTCAACCCAGATCTCCCCTTGCATCTTCTGCCACCAGTCCAAGAGATATTCACAGACTCCTCAGATGTGGGCTTGGGGGTAAGCTTTCATACATTTGAAAGCACAAGGAGTATGATCCCCCTATCAACAAAGGGAATACATCAGTGTAAGGGATATGAGGGTGCTGCTGCTAGCCATTCAAACCTTTCAACCTCTCTTCCACCCAGGACCTTTAAAACTGTTCACAGACAATATGACAGTCCTCTGGTATGTGAACAAGTGGGGGGAGCCAAATCCTACATACTATGCAGGCTGACACTCCAATCCTGGGAGTGGGCAGTCCAATATCAGGTGACTGTTCAGGCAGTGTACATTCCAGCCAGCCAAACTTGTGTGACAGACACCTTGAGCAGATCTCTAACATAGTCCCATGAATGGATGGTTTAAAGGGATGTGCTTCTGGATATTGTCCACCAGTGGAGGGACATACCGCAGGTAGATCTCTTTGCCTCCCCCAAGAACAGATAATTTCCACAATTTTGTGCCAGAGTTCCTCACCCTCTGGTTTGGAAGGTGGATGCCCTCGCCTTCTCTTGGAAGGGGATGTTTCTGTATGCACTCCTTCCCCTTCTGCTCATTCTGAAACTCCTGTTCAAAATTCAACAGCACACCACAAAAGTTGGGTTGGTGACTCCCTTTTGGCCACAACGGCATTGGTTCCCTCTTCTCCTGCATTTAGCCAAGGTCACAAGTTACCTCACAGGGTGGACCTTCTCACACAAGACAAAGGAACTCTCATTCATCCCCACTTGTGTATCCTTCAGTTGACTGTGTGGGTGATAGGGTTTTAATTCCCTTTAGACACCTGTTCTCTGAGGACATGCTAAAGGGGTCCAGCAGGAGGCCAGGAAACCCAATACCAGAAAGTCTTAACTATCCAAGTGGAAGAGATTTTCAGTTTGGTGTCTGTCACAAAACCAGGATCTACTAGCAGTGGAAATTTATTTATTTTTATTTTACATTTGTTAACCGGGGGTGTCTGACTGAGCCGAAAAGGCCCTTTTTCAGTAGAGGCCCGGGGAGCAAAGCTCCACAAAGAAAAATTACAGACACATTTAGTTATTTAGACATGATCAGTATACACACAAATTATAGGAGACATGTTTTTACAGTGGTATGCAGCACAAAAACAGTTACAGTGGAGAGAGCAAACAAAAAAATATTAATTTTAAAAAGAAAGGTAATTAATAGATTTGTGGTGTACAGCTGAAATTTGGAACATAGGTAGAATACATACATAGTACAGAGGTACAGTGCATACATTGTAGATTAGCCAGTGTTTGTGAGTATGATTGAAAACTATTATCAAGTGCTCTAGATTTAGTATGTATATGTTATCCACTTTCACTAGCCTGTGGAGCAGTCATGGCACTGCCAACTTTGTCTGAGATGTTGCCTGATGAGGTCTTTAAAGGAGGCTTTGGATTATGTGTTTTGAATGCTAGTAGGGACAGAGTTCCATTTTTTAGCCACTGAACTACTATATAGTGCATCTCCAAAGCTATTGTAGCTGTTGGTGACTTCTAGTCGTAGTTTGCTTGATGATCTAAGAGGCCTTTTGGCTGAGTGATGATGTACTAGGTTTTTGAGGGCAGGACACTTATTGGGGAGGTAATAGATAGAATGACAGAAGCAGAGCTGATCGTAGGTTAGGAGGTTGGTCAGTTCAAGCCAGTGGAGCTGTCACAAAGCAGTACAGTGATGAGTTCTATATGAGCAATTTGCAGCAAAGCAGGCAATTCTGTTATAGCAGGCTTCCATTTTGCTTAGTTCAGTTTTTGTTGAGATTAGTCAGAATGGGAGATGCATAGAGTAGGGTGGATAAGAAGTTGGGTGCGAGCAATGACTGATCTTGTGTTGTTGGTAAGAAATGGTTTGATACGGTAGAGTGACCCCAGTTTGGCATGTACTTTTTTAATAGTTAAGTTGAGATGACTATCAAATTTTAGGTGGGAGTCTATTGTTATTCCCAATAGCTTAGCCTGTGCCACTGGAGCAATTGGAGTAGCATTTGTGGAGTAGATAGTGAATTGACTGTTAGTGTTTTTGTTAGAATTGGTTATAATCATAAGCTGAGTTTTCTTTGGATTGAGGATAAGTTGGACTTTGGTAAGGTAGTTTTCAACGTCAGAGAATGCTAGTTGAGTTGTTTGGAGGAGGGTGGGAATGTTTTGTGCAGCACAGATTAAGGTAGTGTCATCTGCATACTGAAATATAGATGCATGCTGTGTGGAGATGTCCTTCAAGGATGCATCTGCAGTCCTAACATATGGGTTGTCCTGCCTCAGGCAGCCCTTCGGTCGGCCGGATTCCAAAGTCTGGGTCTGGCCTCGGCTGATGACGCACTTCACCCAACGTCATAGCTGCTGTTTATTGGGTATAAAGGCATCAGCCGACGCCATTTTCCTCAGTCTTTCTTGCTGCACGGTGCCCGAAGCAGAAGCTGTTTGCAAGTGCCGGTCAGTCAGATCCAGAGATTTCTACTACTGAAGACTTCTAAAAAAGCTAAGTACCCCGTTGGGGACTCTTTCTTGCCTCAGCCAATGTCAGACAAAGTAAATAATTGTTTAACTTGTGGGAAACAAATACCTCATAAGGATTTCCACTCTTACTGCCTTCCTTGCCTAGGCCCAGACCACGACGTATCAGCTTGTCTAGCCTGTGCTTCCTTCAACCGACGGACACTTAGACGTCGGTCGGAGTTTGCAGAGGAGTATTTTGGTCCCGCTTTTGCATACAAAATGCCGTCGGAAACTCCGACTACTCAATTAGCTAAAAAGCGCAAGGAAAAGGACCGACACTCGCGGTCCGCGGTTTCAGCTGAAACCACGGTTAGGCCAACCGCGAGTGTCTCGGTTTCGGCTGAAACCGAGCCCCCAGTTCTTCCTTCGGCCGAAAGCATGCTTCCGATAGCCGAGGCCTCACAGAGCATGGCTGAATCTGCTACTGAATTTACTGCTACAGAAGCAGGCACCCAGGATTTGTCAGACACTATTCCTTTAGACATATCTACCCCTGCACGTGGGGCTGCTAGACCCCCTGCTTCTATGTCTATCAAGGCTTTTGCCAGGGCTAAAGCAGCTAAATCTTCTAAGACCTTACCTGCTAAAACTCCTTCACATAGGCCTACCTCTAGTTCCCAAATGCTCAGCCTGGCTGAGGATCTCATTTCTTTGATCAGGGGATCCCAACCTCACCCAGACAGGGCCTTTCAGCCCCCTCCAGACAAGAGGCCTAGGACTGAACCCCCCGAACCTGTCTCTACAGATTATTCCTCGGATGACTCAGACATTTCAGACCCTCACGAAGGCCCATATTCTCCTTATGAGGATTCTGATGCAGAAGACTCCATTCCTTCTGCTTCTCCTCCTGAAGAATTTTCCTTTGGGGAAACTTTGCATGCTATGAGGGAACACTTCCAATGGCAGGGCCAGGATTTTTCAGATTCAAGGAAAAGGCTTAGGACCTTTTTACACTTACCACAGCATAGGCCTTTAGCCATTCCGCCAGTACTAACAGTTGTTGATGATGCATATAATGATGCCTGTACTGCCCCTGATTCTCTTCCTCCGGCCCCTGCCAAGCCAGACAGATATTACAGGGTCCCGGACACACATTTCCATTTGTATAAGGCTCCTGTTGCAGACCCTGAAACCATTTCACAGGGCCCTAAAGGTGTGGCAGCTGCCTCTGCCAAAAACCCTCTTCCCTCTGAAAGGGAATCTAGAGCATTGGAGAGATGGGGTAAAAAGGTTTATACTTCTGCTACTCTTTCGGCCAGGGCCTTGAACTGTCAATTTCACATGATTCAGTACCAGAAATTTTTGTTAGACCAGATAAACAAAAAACTGTCTTCTCCTGAACCTTTAGATCGCAAGTCCCTTCAGGATTTGGTACATAACTCTCAGCAGGTCAGTAACTATTCCTTAAAATGTGGCTATGATGCACTGGAGGCTTCCTTTAGATCAGCTATGACTGGAACAGTGATTCGAAGGCATGCCTGGTTAAAAGAACAATCCTTACCAGGCCATGTTAAGTCAAAACTCCTAGATGCTCCCATGGAGAAACAAAGTTTGTTTGGCTCCCCTGCACAGGAGGTTCTAAAGAAGGTGGAAGAAAAAGCAAAATCTGTCCAAACAGTCAAGGTTTTCTTACAGGTCCAACCTCCGAGGTTTAGCCGAAATTGGCCTTCGAAGAATTGGTCCTTTCCAGACAACTCCAGAGCGCAGAGAGGTAGAAATAGATGCCCCAGAGGCAGAGGTCAATCTAGGGGTGCCTACAGGGGACGTCAGTGGCAACCTACCAACCAGAGAAATACTGCCACAGATTCAACTACAACCACTTCCACAGGGCAGACACAATGACTTGGCTCTAGTTCCGCCTACCAGGGAACAACTGGAAGCACCCTTGGGTGGAAAGCTAGCCTTATTCTCCGACAACTGGCATTGCATTACAGGAGACAAATGGACTTTACAAACAATAGACAAGGGCTACATGTTTCACTTCCACACTCTACCAAAAAAGAGAGGAATGCCAAACCTACAACCAACCCAAAAAACAGACGCTCTAAGACAAGTCAACAACTTACTAAGGATGAGAGCTATAGAAGAGGTACCACCTATGGAACAAGGCCAAGGATTTTACTCCAGGCTTTTCCTTGTACCAAGAAAAGAAAATCAATGGAGACCTATTCTAGACTTGTCCGCACTGAACACATACCTCATTGTTCCAAAATTCAAAATGCTGACCCTCCAGCAGCTTCTTCCCATGCTGGGCAAGGAGTCTTGGCTGGTGACTCTAGATCTCAAGGAGGCATACCTGCACGTCCCTATACGACTAGATTGCAGAAGACACCTCAGATTTCTTGCAGGATCAGAGCATTATCAATTCTCAGCATTGCCTTTGGCTTATCTACTGCCCAGAGTATTCATGAAATGCCTGGCATCAGTAATTGCTCATTGCAGGCTTCAGGGAATTCAAATTTACCCATACCTGGACGACTGCCTAATACAAGCGGACAACAAGGCAAAATTAACAAAAGATTTGGAAAATGTCATACAACTGTTGCAAGCCTTCGGATACACAGTCAACATGCAAAAGTCAAGACTAGTACCATCCCAAAGGATAACATTCTTGGGTGCAGAACTGGATACATCAACTCAGATGGCTTTTCTCACAGAAGAAAAACAAAAGCAACTACCAGCCTACTTCATGACATTAACAACACAAACTCGGCTTACTGCAAGGAAAGGCCTGCAAGCCCTGGGCTACATGGCATCATGCATAATATTGGTTCCACATGCCAGGCTGCATATGAGAAAGCTACAATGGTACCTAAGGAATGTATGGTCTCAACACAAGCACAGTCTGCAAGCCCAGATTCCAATAATTCCCTGCCTGAAGCAAGAATTCCTGTGGTGGGCTCAGGCCTGTCAGTGGAACAGAGGCTTGCCTTTCCACAAACCTCATCCAAGCCAGACCATCACCACGGACGCCTCAGACCTAGGATGGGGGGCACACATGGTGGACAAGTGTATTCAAGGCCTATGGACCCAAGACCAGCTGAATCTACACATAAATCTAAAGGAGATGCTGGCAGTGAAACATGCGATCCAGGCATTCAGACCACTCCTTCAACAGGGTCATCTGCTGATAAGGACCGACAATACCACAGTCATGTGGTACATCAACAAACAGGGAGGTACACATTCATATCCTCTATGCCGGATGGCAATGGACCTGTGGAATGTGGCCCTGAATCTCAACATTCAACTTCAGGCCAGATTTGTACCAGGAAAAGAAAATTCTCTAGCAGACACCTTAAGCAGAACTACCACGGATGCTCATGAATGGATGCTGCATCCAGATATCTTCAAAGCCATAACAAAGAAATGGGGACTACCAGAGATAGACCTGTTCGCCTCCCCACACAACCACCAATTGAAGAAATTCTGCACAAGAGCATACCACCCACTTGCTTGGAGGGTGGACTCCCTTTCCTTCAACTGGAAAAACCTGACAGCATATGCATTTCCACCTCTTCCCTTGATGTACAAAGTTCTACTGAAGATCAGAGAGGATCAGCCAAGGGTAATCCTGATAGCTCCAGACTGGCCGAGGCAACATTGGTATCCGCTACTGAGAAGCATGTCTCGGACACACGCATGGCCTCTACCTCTATGTCCCTTCCTTCTAACACAGGACAACTACAAGATCCTACATCCAAACTTGAAAACACTGCAGCTAGCTGCTTGGAATATTGCATAAAACAAAATAACCCAGGTTTATCCCAGAGGGTTAAGGACATTATCCTGGAGGCACACAGACCTTCCACAAGGAAGACTTATTCAGCCAAGTGGAAAAGATACCTCATTTGGAGTGCAGCAAAGGGAGAAAATGTCTCATTGGCAAACATAGCACACATCCTGGAATACTTAGCAGAACTGTTCCACAATGGCCTGTCTTACTCCTCCATTAAGATTCATGCATCAGCAATTTCAGCAGAATACAACATGGATCCTCCTGTCTTCTCTCATCCTCTACTCAGGCAGTTCTTGAGAGGAATCAGAAATGTAAAACCTCCAAGGAAACCCCCTTTACCTACATGGGATCTCAACTTTGTGCTGGAAAAGTTAACACTTCCTCCTTTTGAACCAGCAGCAACAGCAGAATTACAGTTCTTGTCTTGGAAAACTGCTTTCCTGCTAGCAATCACTTCAGCAAGAAGGGTATCTGAGTTACAGGCATTAATGGCAGTACAACCCTTCCTTATCTTCCATCAGGACAGAGTCTCTCTGAGAACTAACCCTACCTTTATGCCAAAAGTGGTCTCCAGAGTATCACTGAACCAAGCGATTCATTTACCTACATTCTTCCCCAACCCACAGAACAGGGGGGAAAGACTGCTACATACCTTGGATGTGCACAGACAATTACGCTACTATCTGGACAGAACTAAGACCAGCAGAAAAACTGACCAGCTTCTGGTAGCATATGCAACAGGAATGCAAGGAAAAGCAATTTCAAAACAGACCATCTCAAAATGGATAGGAAATTGCATTCGTTTTTGCTACTCTTTTCATGGAAAGACAACTCCTGAAAATATCAGACCTCATTCCACAAGAGCTACAGCCACCACTACAGCTTTCCTACGAGGAGTGGCTACCAAAGACATTTTAGAAGCTGCTACTTGGAGCTCCGTGCATACATTTGCCAAGCATTATAATCTTCCCTTATATTCTAGATCCCGAGCAGGTTTTGCAACTGCTGTTTTGCAAGGGATCTTAACTACACCATCTTTATCTTAGTGCCTCCTCCCTCAGTTTGGCTATGGTATTCTACCCATATGTTAGGACTGCAGATGCATCCTTGAAGGACATAGTACAGTTTTGTACCTACCATAAATGTAGATGTCCGATAGGTATGCATCTGCAGTCAGGATTACCCACCCTCCTTCCCTCTGTGGTATTCCTAGGGTATTTACCCCTCTTTTAGCTAGCTGGGGGAATCTATTATGGTGTATTTGTTTGTATATATGTATATATATATATATATATATATATATATATATATATATATATATATATATTCTTATATTGTTTGCTCTCTACTGTTTGGAATTATTTGCATGTATCCAAATTTAGCCTTCCTAGAGGGCACCTGGCATCTGGGGCAAGAAACACTGAGGAAAATGGCGTCGGCTGATGCCTTTATACCCAATAAACAGCAGCTATGACGTCGGGTGAAGTGCGACATCAGCCGAGGCCAGACCCAGACTTTGGAATCCGGCCGACCGAAGGGCTGCCTGAGGCAGGACAACCCATATGTTAGGACTGCAGATGCATACCTATCGGACATCTACATTTATGGTAGGTACAAAACTGTACTTTATGGAGGTCATTTGTGAAGACTGTGAATAGTAGTGGTCCTAAGACAGAACCCTGTGGGACTCCTGTAGTTATGGGCAGCTGGGGAGAGAGAGAATTTTCCCATTTCACAGCTTGGTACCTGTCAGTTAAGTAGCTTTGGAACCTTGTAAGAGTGGAATTTGACAGATGATATTGGTTTAGTTTGTTTAGCAGGATTTGGTGTGAGACTGTATCATATGCTTTTTGTTATATCCAGAAAAAGATTCGACACTTGTAGGCCTTCATTTTTGAGATGATTTACTGTGTCTGTGAAGCAGAGGAGGGCTGTAGTGGTACTATGGGCAGGTCTGAAACCATGCTGAGTAGGTGACAGGATATTGCTATCTAGGAGATAGTTTAGCGTCTGGGTATGGATGCTTTTTTCTAGGATTTTGGCCAGGGGGGAGAGCAGGGTTTCCAGATTTCCAGCCCCCCAGGTAGGGACAAAAAAAAAAAGAAGGTTTCTCATGGCAAGTGAAGACCAAAAAAAAAAAAAAGTCTTTAATGCGGAACACAGTTCCACATTAAAGAACTGAGCTTGCTCAGTAGCTCTGCACTAAACACGGAGCTTCTCGTGTTTAATGCATTGCAGTTCCGCATTCAAAACAAGTAGCTACGTGTTTAGCGATTTTTGATTGGCCCGTATACCGGCATATGGGCCAATCAAAAATCGCTAAACACTGAGCTTCTCGTGTTTAATGCGGAACACAAGAAGCTCCGTGTTTAGCAATTTTTGATTGGCCCGTATGCCAGGTATACGGGACAATCAAAAAAAAAAAAAAAAAACAAACAAACAAAGCGGATTCTGGCCGGGATTTAAACTGGCAGGGCGGGACTTGGGATCAGGCTGCTGATCTCGGGACAGTCCCGCCCAAATAGGGACGTCTGGCAACCCTGGGGAGAGTAAAGCAGTGGGTCTGTAGTTATTAAGTTCAGTGGAGGTCTTGCCTTTATGTATGGGTGTAACATAGGATATTTTCCAGAGTTTGGGCACATAGTTTTCAACATTTGATCTGTTTATGAGAGTGGAGACTGGGATAGCAATAGAATCTGCTGTGAGTTTCAAGTGAAATCCCCTTGGTTCTATCTTATTTGTGTAAATTGCTCAATGCTGGCTTGATCTACTCTTCTGTGAAGGCCCATATGTCACCTGTTTCTGCCTGCCTGCCTCTATTCCCCTCTAGCTAGGAGATTTGAGGCTAAACAATTTCTTAAAGGCGTTCTTCACATTAGACCTCCCAAGAAATCTATTCCTCCTCCTTGAAATCTCAATTTTGTACTCAAAAAGCTGACTCTTCCCCCCTTTCAAGCCAGCTTCATCAGCTTCCCTGCAGAAAAACTGTGCTACTACTAGCTTTAACTTCAGCCAGAGGTGTGTCTGAGCTCCAGGCTGTTATGGCCTCTTCCCCCCTTTTTGGCTTTTCATAAAGACAGGGTGTCTTTGCATACCAACCCTTCCTTTATGCCCAAGGTAGTCAATGAATTGTCACCCAACCAGTCCATTAATTTACCTACCTTCTTTCCTTCTCCCCAGGACTGTAGTGAGAAGGTGCTGCACACCCTGTGGACGGGCATAGACAACTTAGATTTGATTTAAACAAGACTAAATCTATCAGGAAATCAGACCAGCTCTCTGTTTCCTATTACTCCAGGGTAGCGGGATTGCTTGTTTCCAAGCAGACTATTTCTACTTGGATCTCTAAGGCTGTTTTGTTTTGTTGTGTGAATCATGGTAAGACCCTTGCATCTTCTGTAAAGGCGCATTCCACTAGGGCTGTAGCTTCATCCTGTGCTTTCTTCAAAGGACTAGATACTGGCTTTATTCTAGAAGTGGCTACATGGACTTCTGTGCATATCTTCACTAAACATTACAGATTGGATGGCATTTCTGTCTAGGGTAGGTTTTGCCAGAGCCATACTCTATAGCGTCCTGGAGAGCTTGACTGTTTCTTTCTCCACCATCTCCTTATGAGCTTTTGTACTCTCCCTGGTATTAAAAATACTGCAACAAATGAATAGAAGGATATTGAATAGTTGTGTAAAATCTTAACATAATGATAGATGTCCTCCTTTTTTCTTTTGCAGTATTCCAATCCCTCCCTCCTTCCTGTGGTTGGTTGGTTGGTTCTTTAACTTGGACGGTCATACCCTACTTTCCAAAGGCTGGCATTCCTCCTGGGGCATTCAGTTCTGAGGTTGATGAGCGTGTACATCACTTTTATGGCTGATGTATGATAGCAGCTTACATGCAGTGTGCCATGCACCCTACAGTAGTGAAAGATTTTTGTATACTGGCCAACATCAGGTCACCTATGGCAGATAACTCCCCCATGTAAAGAATAACGCAACAGAGAAGAGAAGGACATCTGTCATTATGGTAAGGTGTTACACAACTATCCTTTCTACATTAAAGGGGAGTCTGTTCTATAAAATAGGGATTCTCTGTGATGGATGACTATCTCAGACCAGGTCATGTTTATATTTCAGTGGAGCTTAAGACCTTTTGAATGGGTGTTTACAGTGCTATTAGTTTTGTGGATGTGTGGGAGTTTGCATATGACATGATCCTTTTGAGACTGAAAAAAGAAGAAAGCACTTTAAGGCAGTTATGCTATCTGGAAGAGGATATGCCCTTAATTGACTTAACAAGGAAATGCTGTGGGTGTGAGCCCTACAACCCATTCATACCTGCACAGGAATTCCAGTCAGCCCTTCTATTCCCTGACAAGAGTCTAGTGGTAGGAAATAGGCATCTTGGTACTCCTGAGGGGCAGCCTACCCTCTCTCTATCAGCAGTAACTCTGAGCCTGATGTTGCAATCTCCAAAGGAGAAGTTTGCCCACACTCTTAATTCCCATTGGCTGTACTAGTGCTAAACACCTTAACAGCATGGGCTTAGCTGTCTTGAGCTCCACTAGGTGAACCTAGTGTTCCATCTAGGTGCCACCTTGGTGGTGAGCCAGAAATGCCTCATCCCCACCCTAAATTGGCAAGCTAGCAGTGACTTCTCACTCCTATTCACCTTAACCAGACTCTACGATACACAAGCCACAACTCAAGCTTTGGTCACCTATGACGTAATCAGGCTTTATTCCTCGATGCCATGAAGCTGACTGACAAAAAATGTGTTTTGAGACTGTTTTTTTATATTGTCTGTTGTCAGTTTAAAGCCTTTCATATATCATGGGAAAAGGGTACACTGAGTAGTTTCTTATCCTGCACTGTTTTTCTTACTATGAAATATATGATTGCAAGAATTTGAGTTCTAAAATCTATGCTAGGAAGGACATTTTGGTATAGAGCTTTCTTGGTGAACTACAGATCTGATGTTAATCTTCATTCACTCTTTACAAATGGGTGTTGGTTCTGACCTCGGAACCGAGTCGGCCTTATAACAACCTTGTGCCAGCCAAAAAAACTCTGGAGCTAAGCTTTTACCCGTAGTTCCCCTCTCCCTTTTACCTCAGATCTTGTTTGCCGAATAGCCATCAAGACGTTTCAAGCCAGCTCTCAGCTCAGTACTCTAAAAATTATTATTCTGAAATCAATTTTCCACAGAATCTCTCTCCTTTGCTGTTTTACATCTAGAGTTTATATGTTTATTACTAGTCACTAAACTTTTTACCCCCTTTGGCAAAACCTTTTCTTCAAACCTCATTACCATCTTGATAATCGTAGTACCATTGTTGATACAGGCCTTTCCTGTCCCTCTACTTTCTTTCCCTTAGCTCTTGAGGTAATCTGCATACCATTGCTGGTATTTCCTACCTTTAAAAAGTAAAAAAAAAAACATTTTTCTATCTGTTTTACTTAGAGTTTAACGGTTACTGTATTGTTTTGTATTTGTTGATGCCAGGTAAGGAATTTGCTAAGGTTGTTCTCCGTCATGTCGGAGAAAAAAGGGACAACAGAATTCAAACAATGCGACCAATGCAGTTGCAAAATGCTTAATTTGGACAGGTGCATTTCATGTGTCTATTGTCTGGGTATCCCACATTTATCTGTTCGGCCTCCTTATGACATGTGTAAAGGATTCAGTTCTCGTACCTTAAACAAGAGGAAAAATAAACTGATTCTAAAGGGCCTATTAAAAACACCTTTCGCAGAGGCAATTTCTGAGTCAGAGGGTTCACCCCCTCCAAAGAAAGAACACAAGAAAAGATCCCACTCTGTTCCTTCTTCACCTCATTCTGGTAATGGGAAGTCTGAACCCAGACCAAAAATTCCTAAATTGGAAAAAAAGACTTAGTCTCTGAGGCCTCAACGGAGTAGTCCTCGGTTCCGAAGCCGCATGCATCCACTTCTGTGCCGTCTTCAGTAATCTTGACCCCGACACCAGCCATTGCACCGACAATGTCTTCTACACCAACTATGCCTTCAAATTCAGTTCCATCCTATTTGGCACCAACAATAGAGAATCCAGGACCGGCCACTTCCCCCTCCCTATGCATGTTACTGGTCTTGAGACCACGGTGCCTATAGGAGGGACTGCTCGGAACCGATATTTTCCCCACTGCATATCCTTCCTTAGGTAAGCAATATAGCCCTTTTTTGGAACGGCCTGATTCTCTGTCGGAGATATCAACCTGATCTACCAGGAGCCTTTCAGAATTGGACGTGGTGCGTCTTGTAGATCAGCTGCTGATGGCCAGAGGGATTTCAACACCTTCCACAACTCCCCTCCCATCCGAAGTTGGGAGTTTTTCTCCACGGACTGCAACATATTCTCCTCCTTTGACCTCCTTGCAGGTATCGAAGCACCCGGCACAGACGCTGATTTCAGTTCCCACTTCTTTGGTTCCACTGGTGGACCTCACCATGGTTCCGGAGCTGACCCTTTGGTCATCAACTTGCTCTGAGATGAGCCATCCCTAGGATTGTGACTGGGCTGCTGGCACTGTGACCCCTACTACAGTGCCATCTACTATGGTTCTGAGAGTCTTGGCAGTACCAAGTCCTCTTTGGCCTTCTTCCTTGGGAATGAGCTCGTCGGAGCGGGGCAACGGGGAGACTGGAAGTCCACCACCCCTTCCTCTGAGGAGTCTGTATTCTTGCAGGCTTTTTGTGCTCGACCCTCTACTTCTTGAGCGACCCTGCCTGCAAACAAACTGGTGTAACTCATTGTGTAGCGCACATGGAAGAGTCCTAATACTATTGAATCAATCTTGCAGAGACCAGACAAAATTTTGTCCGCTCCTGAAGGAAACCCACACTGGTCCAAAGGCCTACCGGTAGATGCTATGGTGGTGGCGGCCACTAGGAAATAGCTCGTCAGGGAGAGCCAGATTGTCCACCCCCTAAACAGGGAGTCTCGGGCAGTGGACAGGTTAGGGAAGCAAGTGTTTGCCTCATCGACCTGTGCCATTTGGTCTTTGAATTACTTGGTGCACTTTTCTAGGCTTCAGAGACACCTAATCTCAGGACTCTCCAGAACCTTAGCAGGGGCAGTTTCTGATGAGATGTGGGACAAAGTTGCCTCACAGCTTGCGACCCTGGAATCTATATCCAACTCGTCCATGCAGTTAATCTCTCACACTACTGAATGGGCGGCTGGAGCTGCAGGTTCGAGCATTGTAATGGGACGTCATGCGACTTTTTTGTGGACCCTTTTAAGTCTTCCTTTTTTAATGCTCCAGTGGAAGCATCTTCCCTTTTTGGCCTGAAAGTGAAAGAAACACTAGCCAGGTGTGAGAAGGACATTAGGACCCTGTCTGCCATAGGCTTACGTTTTTCCACCCCTCAGCGACCCTACTCTAGGAATCAGAAAAGTGGAAAGATGTGGCAGAAAAAATCCCAAGGTCCTTTCCATGACTCACGTGGTGAGTTTACTCCCTGGGGCAGAGGGGGTAGCTCATTGGGAAGATGCCCCTACAGAGGCAGAGAGGATCCACTTACCCAGGGATCTAGTCAGTCCTACCAGCGCTCCTGAAGAGCGGCCCGATTGCTTTCCTCTGGAAGGAGCCGGGGGAAATTTCACTCTGCACCACCCTGCCTGGAAAACAATAACCACAGATTCTTGAGTGCAGAATATAATAGCCAGAGGTTATCACATACCCTTCGATATTTGCCCAAAACCATTAAGGCACATTCCCGATGTTCCACCCAGTCAAAGGGAAGCAGCAGCTCAAGAAATACAAAAGCTGTTTCAAAAAGAGTCATCCAGGCAGTCCCACCAGATCAGATAGGATCCAGATTTTACTCAGGCTCTTTTTAGTGCCAAAAAAAAAAAAAGACGGGACTGGAGACCAATTTTGGATTTCAGCATTCTGAACAAATTTGTCATCCAGACAAAATTCTGGATGGTCACGGTTCATTCTATCCTACCATTCGTAGAGAAAGATGACTGGATGTGCTCAATAAATCTTCAAAATGCATATTACCACATAAAAATGGACAAATACTCCAGAAGATTTCTTCGCTTCTGGCTGGGAACCAGTCATTACCAGTTCTAGGCGCTGCCCTTTGGACTCTACAACCCTCAGAGTGTTCACCAAATGTATAGCAGTGGTAACAGCTCACTTGAGACTGCAAGGATTCTGAGTGTTTCCGTACTTAAACGATTGGCTCCTTTCCGCCCCCACCAAGCGTCTACTGGTCACAGCCATAAACTACACTCTAGATCTAGCAAACCACCTAGGAATCTCTATAAACAGGGACAAATGCAAGTTGACTCCTCCTCAAACTTTGGAATTTATAGAAGCAACTTTCGATACCCACTCTTGCCTAGTCTCCCTGCCATTTCACAGATTAGAAAGACTCTGGTCTCAACTCTTGGTGATACTCTGTCAAGACAAGGTCCCAGCTCGGGCTGTCCTTCATCTTTTAGGATCTATGGCAGCATCGATTGCAATAGTTCCCTTAGTGAGGCTACACATAAGACTTCTTCAGTGGCTTCTGCTGACACAGTGGTCCCCTTTGCACCATCCTATGTCCTTTCAGATCCACATAACAAAGTGATGCAAAAAGGATTCAACTTGGTGGATGAAACCAGAAAAAGATTTATGGTTTTGCCCTTTCTCCCCATCTCAGCCCAAGGCCACAGTGACCACGGACACTTCCCTGATTGGGGGGGGGGGGCATTTTCAGGGAAAGATGGTCCAAGCCACTTTGTCAGCCATGGAGGCCAATCTGCATATCAGTGTCCTAGAACTGAGGGTAGTGCTTCTAGCATTGCAAGCATTCCAATCTGTCCTTCCGTCAGGGACAATTGCCATTCAGTCCAACAACATGTCAGTGGTCTGGTACATCAACAAACAAGGGGGGAACCAAGTCCTACCCATTGTGTCAAGAGGCCGTGAGAATTTGGCAGTGGGCGATAGCTTCCAACCACTTTCTGATAGCAACTCACATTCCCGGAAATTCAATGTGCTTGCAGACAAACTGAGCAGATGTATCCTCCTGCTTCACAAGTGATCTATCAACTTGACCATAGTGGTGAAGATATTCAGCCGCTGGAGCCAGCCTTGCTGCGACCTGTTTGCCCTCTCCAGCAAATCACAAATGCAGCAGCTACGTTGCCACAATTCCCCCACAGGGGGAGTCCCCGAGGGGCACTCTAATACACGATTGGCCCATAGGACTTCTATATGCCTTCACTCCCCTTCCCCTGATCCCACAATTTCGAAAGGCCCTTCAGTTGAGAAACAGAGTAATCCTCATTGCTCCCTGTTGGCCCCAACAAATCTGGTTTCCCTTCCTTTGGCCTCACCTAATATGCCCAACCATGGATTCTGGATCCTACTCCGGAATTAATCTTAAACCTGCAGGGGTTGTTTCACCCAAATATATCCAGTCTCAAGCTGACAGCTTGGTTGCTCTACTTCCAGTAATCACCAGGCAGAATAACCTTACCTCCCTGGTATGGAACATTCTTCTGGCTTCGCATAAACCATCCACCAGGAAAATTTATCGTAGCAAGTGGAAGAGATTCCTTATTTGGTCCTAACAGAGAGAACTAGACCCTTGCTCAGCTCCTGTTACTGTAATTTTGGATTATTTATCAGGTCTTCTTCATTTAGGAGCAGCAGCCTCCACCATTAGAGTACATTTGGCTGCTATCTCAGACTTCCATAATGGATTCCAAGACTCATCCTTAATTTCCCATCATCTATGTAAAACCTTCCTGACAGGGGTCTTGCATGTCAGACCACCCTTCAAGGAACTGATCGAACCTTGGAACTTAACACTGGTACTGCAATTCCTGACTCAATCACCTTTTGAACCTGCTGCCACTTGCAGTATGAAGTTCTTAACCTGGAAATCCCTATTTTTAGTAGCTGTCACCTCAGCAAGACACATATCCAAGTTTCATCCCTGTGCATAAAGCGTCCCTACATGGTCTTTCATAAGGACAGAGTATCACTCTGGACTAACCTTCCTGCCTGCCCAAAATTATTTCAGAATTGACAGTTAACCAGACCATTGACCTACCAGTCTTTTTTCCAAATTACTCAAGGGAGAATGCTGTCTTCATTTGCTGGATGTAAATAGACAATTACATTTTTATCTAGACAGAACTAAATCAGTGTGTAAATCAGGCCAGTTGTTTATTTCCTATTCAGGCCCTAAATAGGGAAATTCTATTTCTAAAGTGAGCTTATCTAAGTGGTTGAGAAGTTGTATATGTCTTGCGTACCAACATTATCAAATTCCTCTGACGGGCAAAGTCAAAGCACACTCCACCAGATCAGTGACAACTTCTGTAGCCTTTCATTCCAGGGCTTCAATGGATGATATCTGTGCAGCTGCAACTTGGGTTACCCCTCGTACCTTTATCACTCATTACAAATTGGATTTGGTCTCCAGGGGGAGAGCATCCTTTGGTTCAGTGGTACTCCGGAACATTCTTTTATAAGGGCCTCCCAGGGGATAAAGTAGCTAGGGACTCTGTCCCATCATTAAGGAATGAATGAAGATTAACAACATCAGATAAAGAAGTTGTGTTCTTACCATAATGTTCCATCTGTGTTGTTCATCTTCATTCATTCATTAATTCCCACCCTTCTTCCTCCAAGGGGCTCCTGGAGGTTCTGATTTGGTCCAAATCCCATATTAGGGAACCTGCTCAGAAAAGCCCCTGCTTTCTTTGTCACAGGCAAACTCGATTTGAGGTAACAGGGAGAAGGGGCACTATGGGTAAAAGCTTAGTTTGAGAGTTTTTTGGCTGGCATGAGCTTGTTCTAAGGCCAAATCGGTTCCGAGGACAGAACCAACACCTATCAGTAATGAATGAATGAAGATGAACACCACAGATGGAATGTTATGGTAAGAACATAACTTCTTTTTATGCTCACCTGTTGATGGTAGTTTTAAGCTGTACAGATTTTGAGAAAGGGTAAAACAATTTCCATTTTTATTTAAAATATTGTACCTATCTAATCTTGTAAGATAAAATGGGAAGCTGCTTACCAGTAGTGGCCTGATGGCTTAATAGCGCTCTAAAGCATTTACTGTCTTTTGTTTAGATTATGAATGAAGAGATAAAAAGTGGATTTGCAGTGTTGGAGTTGTAACTATCCAGTAGCTGATTTGTTCCCTTTTTGGTTGGGTTCTTCTCAAGGTACACAAAGTGGAGGTATAAAACAAAATAAATTCTTTATCTTATATTAAGAATTCAGGTTCCATATATTTCTGAGACCATCTTATTTGATAAGTTGCAGCAATATGTTAAAACAAAAGCAAGTGAATTGCTTTGGCTTTAGTGGCAGCTAAAAATATTTTTAAGAAAACTGGAAAGCCTCTTTGTCTTATCTCTCAACTGCTCCTGATTTTGACTCATATTTTGGTCTAGTCCTCATAATATTGTAGGCTTTCTGGGAAATTACTGAAGAGTGAAGTTACTAAATGATGACCGACATTTCTTCTCAGATTTCATATCATTAAGAAAACATCCTAATGCAAAACCTGTTACTCCGACAACCTTCTAAGTATACTTGAACAAGATTTAAAATCTGTCCCTGATTTTTTCCCCCACCACCCTGTTATTTTTTTACTTTATTTTTGGATCTTGTAGATGTTGAGAGCTATACTCTTCATTTCTAAATTTTCAACTGTCTTCATAGCTGTAGTATGTTTTTTATTAGTATGTTAGATTAATTCAGTTGAAATAACACTGGACAAAACTTTTTTTCATTTTTGCATCCCTTTCCTATCAACAATCATTGCTGGAATAAATACACCATTTTATCAATAAAGTGTTGCACTATGTGTGTGTATATAAACACACACACACACACACACACACACACACATATGCAATAAAACACTTTTTTCTTTCATTTAATTTTATTCCTTGCTACTCATTTCTTTTAGGTCTTTTTTATTCATTATCTTTTCCTTTTCCTTTTTTTTTCTTTTTAAATGTCATTTGTCTGTAATTTTATGTTAAATGGATTTGAGTCGTATTCTGAGTTTTGCCAATTAAAATAGGGTGAAAGTGACCAGTATTCCTTGCTTTTTATCGTTGCACTTTTTAGATATCTTTAAGAAGCCAGAAGGGCTTTTTGATGCTGGAGCGCGTTTATTTGTCCAGGTAAGGAGATGGCCATTGTGCTTGTATATTTTATATTGCAATACTTAATATAGCCATTTATGTAATGCTAAATGCCATCCCCTTGCTGCAGTCACTAGTGTTTTTTTTTTCAGTTTGAAAAAAAAAATGTTTTTGCATTCTTTGTTTTGTGTTTTAAGTGAGTATGTTTAAGTAGAATTATATTGCCGTCATTAGTATACAATATTAAGAAAGTATCAGATGTATCAATCTGTTTAAAGGCACATTAAATTTTACAGTCTAGACTGAGGACCTCAAACACAAAAGCAGAGCAGTCCTTACAAAGAACACAAAATGCAGTTGTCTTCTAAAGGATTTAATTTAAAGAACTATGTCCTCATCAATTTTCTTATAATATGATCCATGCTTGAGGTGGGGAGGCTATTTTTAGTCCACATTTGACCTTACCTGCCCTCTGTCTAATTAAGAACACTTGATTCCAAGTTTTGTCAAGCTACATTATGTTGGAAAGTACCTGCATTCTGTGTCTAAGAATGATAGGCTTGCCATTTTTTGAACTTTTGCCAGATTATTCTCTTGGGAAATTATTGACAAGTTATCTGCATTTGACATTCCTTTAAACAATACTTACTAGCATTTCAGTCCTGCTGCCCAGGTATAACAGACTTGACAAGCGTGGTTTCCTCCTCATTTGTCAAGCAGTGGACCAAGAATTGGGTCTCTATCCCAGAAAGAGGGGGGCCCTGTAAAAGATATTCAGTAAGCACTACTTTAGTCCACTGGGGGTGGTCTCCAAGCCCTCATCTTCCTCCTTTTCTGCAAGGCGAGGTTTAAGGGGAAGTGCATTGTCATCATCTGAGGTCAGTTTAACTGGAGAGGTTGCCTGTTGGAGCAAGAAGCACTCTCTATAGTAGTTGGTGATTGTAGATAAGACCTTAAATGGAATTAAACAGTAGATATGGTATTTCTAGATTTTTAATAAGGTTTTTGGTTTGGTGTTGGAGTGAAGCGATAGTGTGATGGACTGAAGAATTGTTTATATATTTATTTTATTTTGTTTTACGTTTGTTGACCAGGATAGTCCGACTGGAATCATGTCCATTTTCAGCGGAGGCCCAGAGAGAAAAGCTCCAAGACAAACAGCAACAATCAAAATAAAAATGAAGACACTTTACAGTTTTAATATTTACAAAGACAGAAAAACAATTTCACCGGTAAGGGTTAACCCCTGGATATAGTCAGGACAGAGAGAAGATTAACAGTAAATTGACTAATAATTTATTTACATGTGAGGTACGAGTTAGCCAGGCTTGTTACAGTGGCAAAGCCAGTTTAGAGCCAGATGTTTGAGTCTGGTTTTAAATTGAGTTAGGGAGGAGAGCAATGTAATTTCAGCTGGTAGTAGGTTCCAGACTCTGCCAACAGTGTTTGCAAAGAGGGAGTCAGCAGCTACATTGCTAGTTTTGATAGTCTTAATTAGTAGTTTGTTTGAGGATTGAAGTAGTCTTGAATTGTTATAGGGGGTAATAATATTTTTAAGAGCAGGTGTATTATCTGGATTTAGGAGGATTTTCGTGGCCAGAACCAGAAGGTTAAATTGGATAAGACTAGGAAGTTCTAGCCACTCAAGTTGTTTAAGGTTGGTGCAGTGGTGTGTTCTTAAAGGCAGGCCAGTGGCAAACTTGGCAATGTGATTGTAACATGTTGATAGTCTGTTAAGTACAGTCTTATTTAGATTAGAGAGAAGGGGGGAAGCATATAGTAGGGTTGAGAGTAGGTGTGAGCAGGCAATGGCAATCTTAGCTGGAGGGGTTAAGAAGGCTTTTATTCTGTATAGTGACCCAAGTTTTTTATTGATGGTCTTGATCACTTGATTAACGTGTATGTCAAATTTTAGGTTGTTATCAATAATGACACCTAGTAGTTTTGTAGAAGGGTCAGGGGAGATAATTGTCCAATCTCTTGCTTTTATGGTGAAGGTAAAAGTTGTAGACCTTTGTGTATGTGAAAATAGCAGCATTTTAGTTTTTTTGGGATTTAGTAACAATCAGTGTTCAGAGATCCAGTTTTCTATAATATTAAAGGCGGACTGGGTAGCAAACCTCAAGTCTGCAGGAGATGTAGCTGAGCAAATCAGGGTGGGAGTCATCAGCGTACTGGATATAACTAACATTAGGGATGATAGTATGTAGGTTGTTAATAAAGATGGAAAAGAGAAGGGGCCCAAGTATGGAGCCTTGTGGAACTCCAAGGGTGGTAGGTAATAGGATGGAGAGCTTGTTCTGCCAGAGAACGGCCTGCTGCCTCCCACTGAGGTAGGATTTAAACCAATGAAGGGCTTGAGAGTTAAGGCTATAAGTCTGCAGGGTGTGTATCAACAGTTGATGATCCACCATGTCAAATGCCTTGGAAAGATCCAAGAAGAGGGCCGAGGATATTTGATTATTGTTACGGTTGTTATTGATAGCATTGGTAAAAGCTAGTAGGGCGGAGGTCGTGCTGTGGTGTGGACGGAAGCCATGTTGGGTATTGGCTAGGAGGTGATTCTGGATTAGGTGGTGCATGAGTTTTTTTGTATACATTTTTCCATGATCTTTGCAAGTGGAGAAAGTATGGTTATCGGTCTATAATTGGAGAATTCAGTGGAGGAACCTCCTTTATGTAGTGGAATTACATAGGATTTTTTTTCCAGATGGTGGGAATTTTAGCTTCCGCTATGGTACAATTAATTAGTATAGAAACTGGATAGGGAATAGCATCAGCTGATTTTTGAAGGTATTCAGCAGGGAGTTGGTCAGCGGAGAGTGTGGTGGGTTTTAGTTTTTTGATTAAGTTGCAAATACATGAAGTGGACACTGGTTGGAAACTGAAAGAGAGTAAGTTTAAATGGGTGGCACTGTCAGGGTTGGAAGAGCTAGGAGGTAATTGGCTGGCTAGAGCTTGAATTGTCTCCGTAAAGAAATGGTTAAAACTGTTTGAGACATCCTCGGGGGATTTGTCACTAGTAGCAGCTGGAATAGGGTTAGATGTTTTACCGGGATGAAACAGATTATTCAGACCAGCCCAGAATTTCTGAGGGTTGTTCTGGCTGGCTGTCTGCAGATTACAGTAGTACTGTTTTTTTGTCATTTAAGTTTGATCTTTTAGTTTCATTTCTAGCTAGTCAGTATTTAACATGATCATGGGGGAGTTTAGTGGACTGCCATCTGGCCCAGAGTTTATTTCTGTTGTTGATTTTAGTAGAGACATTTTAGAAAGTCAAGGTGCAGTTTTAGCTTTAGTTCTCTTAAAGCGGGCAGGTGCATGCCAGTCAAGGATTTCAAGAAATTTGTTGTTAAAATATGCAACTGCATCCTCCAGAGGGAGGTGTATTAGCATCGACCAATTGCAGGAGTTAAGTTCCTGCTGAAATTTGGCAGTTAAAGTCAAATTTGTTTCTGACTTTTCTGAGTAATGTTATTTGTGGATTAATGGCTTTTTGTTTAACTATATAAGTGAGGAGGTGGCCACTTAGGTCAACGGGGAGGGTACCAGCACTGTACAGTTGGGGGTTACTATTTATGCGTACCCAGTCGAGTATGCTATCTTTTTGATTTGGTTTACCTAGTCTGGTAGGGGTAGTTATAATTTGTGAGAATGCATGCAGGTTAATGTGGGTAGTAGGGGACACTAAGGAGCAGGTGCCCCAGACTATGTTAAAGTCTCCAAACAGGGTTTTGTGGGGGTAGTAACATGAAAGCCAGTGTAGGGTGTCTTCAAGTGTGGTTATATTATTACCCAGGGGTGGATATACATACAGATTATGTTTATGCATTTACTTTTGTTAAGTTGCAGTCTGGTGGCAAGAATTTCTGAATTATTAATCTGAGGTGGTTGATTATCATTTATGATTGCGTTCAACTCAGATTTATAGAGTATTGCTACCCCCCCTTTCTGGAAGCACGATCCAACCTATGTATGTTATACCCAGGTGGTAACATTTCATTATCAGTAGTGTTGGCTTTTAACCAGGTCTCAAATAAACAGAGAATCTCAGGGGAGTGGACAGCCAGTAGTGCATGCAGTTCATGTGTTTTGTTATTAATACTCCTAATATTGAGATAACAGGCCAGGAGAGAATTAGCTGGTCTACTGTTTAAAGTTGCATGGCTGAGGTTGCGGGTAATAGGGGTATTACTATTAGATGTGAAAGGGCCTGGGTTGAGGTGGATGCCCCCACTGAGAATAAGGCTGGGACTATACTTAATGATGAACTTCAGGAGTTTAAGAGTTTGTAGTATTGCTTAGATCTAGAGCTAATGTGCCAAGGATTAGTACTCTGGAAAAGAGAACAAGTTGTTGAGTTCGACCGTATGTTATTAGCATGACTGTAGGAGGAATGTTGTATAGTTGGAGTTGTAGTATGGCCTTTTGGGTACTGATAACAAGTAAGTAATTGTTTTTCGTATAAGGTAAGTGCATAAATGACCAGCAGAATAGGTAGTAAGGAATAGTATAACATTGTGAGTGAAGGTGTATGGTTTTTAGGATCTAAGATTTATAAGACAGAATATCAGAGAGCAGAAGGCACGTATAGAGGTAGTAGAGTAAGGTGGAGAGAGTATAATTAGGAGAGGAGCTTATGGGAGGATTGGAGCAGGGTGGGTGGAGAAAATTGGTGCTGCAGATAGGATGTTGTAATAGGGGTGTGGTTGTGTACCTATAACTGTAGAGGTACTAGGGGCAGGTGTTAGATGGATGGAGACAGAATGGGAAATAAACATGAATTATCCTTTTGGGGTGTGTCCAGGATTTTCATCAGTCATCGCTGTTGAGACCAATGTTACTAAGCTTCTCCATTTCATGTACTGCTGTGAAGCTATAAAACATTCAACATGTGATTCAGTAGTAGTCCTAGTGACACTGGATCATGGAAATAATCTTTGAAGGATCTAAAATGTTGGAGATGTGAAAGAAAAGCTAGAAGTTGAAGTTCAGTCATAAAAAAATGATAGATGTATACAGTTTGGCAGTGTCAATTCTTATTTTTTATTGTGTTTTAGGAGGTTGGATGCGTGTGTTATTCTGGGTTATTTGGATTCTACCTATATTTGTTTCTAAAGTTTATTGTGAAAAGATGTTTGATAAAGCGAAAAAGTTGCAATATTTTTAGCTAGGAGTGTAAGGAAAAAAATCTATTGTTGTAAAATGTTCATTTATTTATTTATTTGCAGTTTAACAGGAGAAGTCCACTGGGCCACTATACAGCCAGTTTTCAGTGAAGGCCCAGGGAGAAAAGCTCCACATTGCAGTAGAAAGCAAAATTCATATACATTGGCAGTATACAGTTATCAGACAAGTTAGTTTACAATTCTGAAATTAGCTATCAACTCAGTAGTCAGACAAATTGCAGTGACAGATCATCTGAAATTAGCTATCAACTCAGTAGTCACAGACAAATTGCAGTGACAGATCACTATACTACATTGGTAATGTACAATTACTAGACAAAATTAGATTACATATTTGAAGAATAGTTAGCAGTTCAGTAGTTAGACAAATAGCAGTGACAGAATACAAAAATCTTTTTAGAGAATACTCATTGCATGGAGGAGTTTTAGGCACACAGTAGGGAGAAAGATGCATCTTAGATCAAGATTCTCAAGGAGGTTGAATGCAAGAGCAGCACCAGGTAGAATATAGGTATGAGTGTAGTGCAGTCTTGAATTTGACTGGATTTTGGGTTCTGTTTTGTTAGGAGTATTGGTTGTAGTTTTGAAAAGCTTACAGAGGGAAGATATCAACATGGTTGAGAAGCCAATATTCTGAGACTGTCTGTAACACCTGCTACAGAGTTGGAATTCAGGCACATAGCGATTTGTTCACAGGCCTTTCATTGTATGATTGCTTGACACACTTCTGCAGTGGTCTCACACTCATCACAATTCAACATTTGAGTTCATGTGCTTTCCATATTTGGATTGGCCATGGGACATTAGGCTCTCTGCTGTCTGACTTGACCTTCACAAAGTGTATTCTGCTACATGGCAAGAGGCCAGTTCTACCATGTCTCCAGTAGCAGAACACACAATCTCTGATACCTCAGCCTCACACAAAGCTAAGAGTTCCCTAACGTGAACTGCTGTTTGATTTGGATGTTGGTGATGGAGGGCCAGAATCTGTTTTTTTACTTCACAGATGTACTTTCCCTTAGAGTGCAACACTGACAGTGAAGAATCATTTTGATCTGGCCCCCCTCCATAAAGCATCTCATTTAGAAAGACTGAGTCTAAAGTGGAGCAGTTTAAACTGGAGCTTGAAGGAAATATTGGACTTTTGCAAAGGGTACTTAGAATTGGGCACATTCACAGCCACATAGAATCATGGGAGCTTTGGAGAATAGCCATGCTTCCCAGAAATATTAGAAAGACTTATCTGTTCTTTAGATTTTGTAGGGGTATGTAGGCTTACTTCCCTCTAGGCTACTGTATACTGACCTTCTCCTTGCATCCTTTTAAACTACCCCTATACCCTTCCATGTCTCCCTGACTATTTTCCAACTGCTCCTTCCCTTTTGGCATCCACCCCAATCCTGGTCCTCCTGCCCCTCTAAGCAACAACAACCCTTCTATCCCTTCCCTACAAGTCTCTTCTCTTTGCCACCATTAATGTCCAAAGCCTCTGTAACAAACTGCCAGACTTCCATATCTGGCTCTTCCATAACCACCCAGATATCCTAACTGTCTCAGAAACTTGGCATAAGCCACATCTCAATGACTCTGAAATTACCCCCCACCCCACCTATAAAATCATCCGTAACGACATAACTCACAAGAAAGGAGGTGGAGTAGCCTTACTCTTCACCTCCTCCCTGTTGCTTCCTACACCAAGCCCATATCTCAGTTTGCCACAGCTGAATTAACAGTAGCCCTCCTATAAATTAATAGGCATAAAAACATATATATTGCTCCCCTTTATATTCCACCAGGCAACAATATCCCTGTTCTAGAAGGTGTTCTTTCCTGGTTTTCTTCTAATGTTAGTAATGAAACAATTATCCTGGGTGACGTTAATATCAACTGGTCCTCCATCTACTCCGCCTCTAACTCCCACATTATTAACTTTTATGGTTTCTCTCAACTAATCACCTCTCCCACCAGACCCACTAAAACTAACAATACTGGAGCCATACTCAACTGGATACTAGTTTCCCATCCCAACAAGATCTCTTGACACTGGCACCCTTCCCCGACTCCCTTAGTGATCACTTACCTGCATTTCTGTTTCACTCTCCTTCTCCCATTCACCTACAACATAACTGCATCTCAACCCGTACGCTCACAAATTTCAACCCCAAATCCTTCTCTATCTACAACAAATGAACTGGAACCCTCTGAAAACTCTTCCTCTTGATGACTCCGTCTCTTACTTCAACTCCTCCTTTATAAATTTACTCAACAGCTGTGTCCCCTCCCAGGACTAAGAGTCAAATTTAAAACAGCCCCATGGCTCTCTAATAATACCATAAAACTCAAGCACACCTAGGACAAATCATGGAAACTCCACCATAAACTCAATACAACAGCCGCCCTTAACGAATATAAATGGCTTAGCAACTTAGTAAAAAAACAGCCTACGACCATAAAACCTATTACTCTAAGCTACAAAATAATCACAAAACCAACCCCAAAACGTTTTGGAGCAGCGTCTCCACCCTCCTTAATCCTGGAAGAAAGGACAACCCTTGCCCAGACCCCAATGCCCCAGACCATATCATAGCATCAAGATTTAACTCCTCCTTCATAGACTCAATTGCCAAACTAACCACATCATTCCCCAAAAACTCTCCACCCTATCCTACCCACCCCTCCCAGTCTCCCTGCCTTCCACCACCAGTACCACACCCCTCCCTCCCTTCTCCCTTAAACCTGTTCCTGTCAATACCATGAGAAATCTTCTTTATAAACTAAAACCTTGTTCCAACGCCCCAGATGATTTACCTTCAGACTTTCTCAAATTAGCTGCTGATGGTATTGCTCTCCCCATCTGCATCTTAATAAACCACACCATCCAAGAATCCTACATGCCTCTTCTCTGGAATAAAGCCTTCATCATTCCTTTTCATAAAGGCAGCAATAATTCTGATATCTCTTACTTCTGCCCCATAGCCATCCTCTTCTCCCATCTCAAAAATTCTTGAAAAATGTATCCACCTCCAACTCCTACCTTATCTTCTCGACAGTCACCTCCTTACCCCAACACAGCATGGCTTCAGATCTGGTTATAGTGCCACCACAGCCCTCCTATCTTTTCTTGACATTATCAACCATGAACGCAACTTCAGTAACACTTTTATCATCCCTGTTCCTAGACTTATCCAAAGCTTTTGATACTATTTCCCACAGCTTACTTCTTTCTAAACTTTCAAACATCAGTCTCTCTCAAGCAACCATAAACTGGTTTAACAGTTACCTCTCAGAGACAACAGGCTGTTAAATGGAATAAATGTACCTCCTCTTCCCTAGACACACTCACAGGAGTCCCACAAGGTTCAATACTGGGCCCTTTACTCTTCAACATGCTCATAAATGACTTCCATCTTTGCATCCCTAATACTAAACTCATTCAATATGCCAGTGACTCCACAATTACCTGTTCAGCTAAATCTCTCCCTGCAGTCCTGCAAGCAACTCAGGCAGGCTTCCCCAGCATTGAGGCCTGAATGTTCAACAACCATCTTGCCCTTAATGCCACCAGATCCAATGTTATGATTTTTACCCCCACCAAAAACTCCAAAATAGACAATAACTCCTCCTTAATTACAAGCCTAAATAGGACACCTGTTGAAGTAGTATCCCATACCAAGCTCCTAGATATCATTATTAATGAACAACTTAAATTCGATAATTCATCTTCAAACTGCTGTAAAGAAAACCCACCAAAAACTTGGTATGCTTTACCGCCACAATCACTTTATCACCCCTTCTGCTAAACTCACGGTCTCCACTGCTTATCTTCTCCATGCCCTCATTTATGGTGCCCCCATCCTTACCAATCACCAAGCCACCCTCATATCTAAACTAGCAGTGTGCTATAACAAAATCCTCCTGTCATCACTGCAGCTCTCTGCACTCCTTAAAATGGCTTAAGCTCCCCTGTTATCTATCTTGTATCCAACATTCTACAGCCCATAAACTCATCTTTAAGCCCTCAGACTGTTCCTCCCTCTCTTCTACCTTCACCATGCATCTCCCTGACCGCTTCCTTAGGTCTAACATTCAAAAACTACTCAAAGTATACAAGCCCTTCCGCACTCCTGGTCACCTCTTTCTGTCATTCTCCCTTGCACGCAGATGGAATTCACTCCCTTCCCATATTCGTACCTCCCAGAACCCCAAATACATTCAAAACCTTACTTCAGTCTCCTCTGTTTTCCAACTGGGAATGCTTCTGCTCCTGCCCTTCCTAAGCTCTAAACTGTACCTCTGCCTGTACCTTCCACCTCCATCTCTACTTCCACCATCCATACCTATCTGTACCCTACCAAACACTAACCTACCTATCCTCCCCCTTCTCTTCATACTCTGTTTTTTCCTTCAATCCCTCCTCCTATTGTATGTAGACTAAACTATTACACATTTACATCTATTATTACACAGAATTGTACACAAAATCTTATCAACCCTAATGACCCTATATTTCATTTACCCTTTATCAGTTTTTTTTTATCCTATTTCTCATAATATTGTTTTATACTTGCATTTTTGCTGTATGTAAATATATTTTGGCTGTATGTATATGTATTTTGACTGCATGTATATTGTATTCACATGGAGCTTTTCTCCCCGGGCCTTCGTTGAAAAAGGGCTAACTTTGGCCCAATGGACTTTCCTGGTTAAACCGCAAATAAATAAACAAAATGTAGGCTTTAGGCATGAGTGGTTGAGCATTTACAAGCTTCCTGTTTCTAAAGAGACATACATGCCAGACTCTGGCTAAATTTAAAGTTCCGTATTCACTTGGTCAGCCAGATGCCTTTGATGTTAGCCTTGACTTAGGAGAAGTAGATGCCAAACATGACAGTTCCCAGTGCTTTGCTTTGACTCCACTCCACTAGTGACTGTTCCTTTTGTGGAAGTAGAATCCCCTAGCCTAACTTTTTGGGAACTATGAATCATTTGGCTGTCTAGGGGTGACATAAGGGTTAATACGTAATTCTTGACCTTGTTTACTATGCTTGAGCAGGGTATTGTCTCAAACACTTTGTCTAGGTCTGGGCAGCGCAGTGGTGCAGCAGTTAATGCTGTCACCTCACAGCAAGAGGTTCTCTGGTTTGATTCTCGGCTGGGGTGCCTTCTGTGCGGAGTTTGCATGTTCTCCTTGCGTTCGCGTGGGTTTCCTCTGGGTACTCCGGTTTTATCCCACATTCTAAAGACATGCTTCTGGAGCATTTCTCCCCGGGCCTCCGCTGAAAACAGGATCTGTGGAACCTAGTCAGACTTTCCTGGTCAACAAATGTTAAATAAATAAAATAAATAAATAAATAAGATAAACAGTGTGTATCATCTTACCCCTGTCCATTGCTTTGGTGACCTTCTTGAAGGCCACGTTGAGTTGGCATAACTTGGCACTGACGAAACTAATCTGATTGGATGTAGTGCCTCTAGATTTCTTATGTTGTCATTTAACATGCCCATTATTATTCTTTTCATGGCTCTACATATTAGACAATCAGACTCAGTAGTTTCTTGGATCCATGGATGGCCCACCTTATGCAGTAGGATGACTGTTGCAGTTGTCAATTCATTTTTAATAGTCTGTTTGGAAGTAGTGGTTAAATACTGATTCTAATGAGCCTGAAAGTTCATATTTCATGCTTCTAAGGAGGCATCGCAGGATATTTTATGACCCCATTGATGCAGTGTTCTTGGCCTTGTAAGTGCCTTGAGGACCTGTTCTGTACTGATAGTAAGGGGAGTTATGGTTGTGGGTATTTTCTAAAGAGTATTACTGAGGGGAAGGGTAAAACTGGAGCTACATTTGTCTGCCAGTATATCTGCTATATCTTCTGGCTCAGTACAGGTTTCTCCAATTACAGCTAGTTCAGTGCATGTTATGTACTGCCTTTAAAGCTGCAGACATAGCTGAAGAAAGCTTTGTGACTGTCTTTGGCCTGGGAGCCTGTTTTTACCTCAGACATTTTCTTGATAGACTTAATGTTTGAATTCCACCATAATGTTTTTTTTTTTCAGTTAGTCCTGTGCTTGTTACAAGTGAGTACAGTTGTTGCTGTGCAGCTGTTAATATGATTGTACAAGGTTTCCTTGAACAGTGATGTTCTTGAGATTTGATGGTGCATGGAAGTTGGCTAAGGTGTCACTTAATTGTAGAAAGTTTGGCCAGGGGTTCTGGGTTTTATTTTTACTTCAAAGGAGACAGCTTTATGGTCCGACCTGATCACTGGGGCAAATACTCTAGGGATGGGGCAACACTCTCCCATTTTTGTGAGGATCAGGTCAAAGATGTTTGCCTCACTAGTGGTTGTATATACTAGCTGGTTCAGGGTATTTGTGTTCGCAAAGTTCAGGAATCTCTGGACATTCTTATTAGAGGTCATGTATGATCCCTCTTTTATAAGGGTAGTTATTCACCTATGGATATGGTGTTGGGTTGAACGAGGAATGACTACAGTACACTTAAGTATGCTTTATGGGTTTCCTAGTACACGAAGGGGACCTGTAACTTGCAAGGATTGCGATGTTTTCCAATGGTAATTTGAACATGGAGAAGCTGAAGCGCTTCTTAATAATTGACTAGTTTTGAGTTATGTATGATCTTCATATCAATCACTGCTACAGTAGCCTAAACTATATGGGTTATGTCCTCTATAAGACATAACAGATGGTTTGCTTCCAAAGCTACAGAGTACCTTCCAAGCGCCCAGACTGTTAGCTCATGCTGAACTGACTAAAAAGGCAAGTTTGGGTGGCTGTAACTTCAGAGCTTTCTTGCCACCAAAGACAATACGCCTCTTCAGGCTTCAGAGAATCAGTGGTTGGCCTGTGGTGTTCCATTGCTGGGCCGATAGGATCCCTTTGGGGGGAAATTTTCCACATTATTTTTAATGTTTTAATTTGATAGGCTGCAGTGGTGCAGCGGTTAGCATTGTCGCCTCACAGCAAGAGGTTCTCTGATTCGATTCTCGGCTGGAGCGCCTTTTATGTGGAATCTGCATGTCCTCCCCACAGTTGAATGACGTTTAAAGACATGCAGGTAGGTGTGTGCGTGAATGAGTGTTCCTTCTTTGAAGGTCGGGCGTCGGGCTGGCACCTCTCCACTGTAAAAATCCACTGCCAATCATTAGCAGACCGGAGTTCCATTGTGGCGACCCCTAACTGGGAAAAGCCAAAAGACATTAGTTTATTTTTAATGTTTTAATTTGCTTTTCTCTGTGGGGAAAAAAACTCTTTAAGCTAGAAATATGTTTTTATTGACTGTCACAGGACTTTGCTGTACTTTTAAAAGGGAGTGCACTTGTTTGACAGTTTAAAATTTGATTTAAACACTCAAAAAAATTTTTTTCTCTGTAGAAACTGTTATAAATTACTTTTTGGGGCTGATAAGTTTTGTTAGAGTGCTTTTTACTTTATTTTTATTGAGGATAGTAACTTTATACTACTTTGGAATTTTTTACCATTTAGTGCTGCTTAGTTTCCCAGAAAAGGAGTGCTATTTTTGCCTTGACCATGGAACAAGCTGCCAGCCCCATAGTCTGTCTTTCTTCCAGCCACAAAAAGAAAAGGTAAATTAAACAGCCTCTGCCGCCACAGCAGGCTAGCAGTTTGCTCAGCTGACAGGTGGGTGATGCTGCTTTGACCAAAGTTGGTACTTCAGACCACTCATCTGTTTCCACATTTGGGTAGCCCATACAGCCATTATGGACTGGAAGTTAGCCATGTCCTGTGCAGCTTTTAGTCCACTCAGTGGGCAAGGAAGATCCACTTATGTCTGTGTTGAGAGAAGGGGCAGGTAAGGTACGTCTGTTTAACCAAAATGTTGTGCCCATCCCTGAAGACGCTGTTGCTCCTATTAAAAATCCTGTTTGCTCTAACTTCCCTGTCAAAATACGTTGAAAACTAAACATATAGCTTCTCTTGCTCCAGTTTCACTGGGCATGAGTAGTTGATTATGTTTGGCTCAAAATCTTGTACAGGTTATTGACTCTACTTATCAAGTGGTTTCTGATAAGTGAAAAGGGGATTTCTCTTTTCCTGAAAAGATTAATAAAATTGAATCTGAAGAGGAATGTAATGGAACGAATATGGGTTTTTCTCCTCACTTTTCTGATTCCGGCTCAGAGGAGAGCATGATGTTCATTGTGTTTCACTGTTGCAGTCATTACTGTAGGGTTCTTCCTGCCGGCAGGCAGTCCTCGGTCGGCCAGAATCCCAAAGTCTGGGTCCGGCGCCGGCTGTTCAGTCATGCTCCCTGACGTCAGAGTGCTAGGAGTACAAAGCTGCCAGCCGACGCCATGTTCTCCAGTCTTTCTTGCCGTGCGGTGAAAGCAGTTCGCAAGTGCCGGTCGGCTGACTCCTGATATTTTTTCGTGTTTCAATCCGAAGACTTACTACTTCTTCTCAAAGCTAAGTACCCCGTTGGGGAAACTTTTTTCTTCCTCCAGTCCGATGTCAGAAAAAGTTAATAATTGCATTTCTTGTGGGAAGCAAATACCTCATAAGGATTTCCATTCTTACTATATTCCTTGTTTAGGCCCTGACCACGACGTAGCTAGTTGTTGGTTTTGTGCTAGATTTAACCAACGTACGATTAACAGGAGGTACGATTTTGCTTTTCACTACTTTGGCAGGCGATTTAATTATAAAATGTCGTCGGACACTCTTCCGACTACTGGAGTTTACATACGACGCAAGGATAAGGGCAGGCCTCCAAGGTCCAAATCAGACGGCGGTTTACAAGCAGAGCCAGCTACAGGATCGGCCATCAGTGAGGCGCTTTCGCAGCCCCTGTCGTCGGCCATTTCAGAACCGATTGCCGAAATGGACTCCCACGAGGAGCCAACTAGGCCTTTGAGTACTCCAGCTGCAGGACCTTCGGACAATGCTCCCTCGGATGGGTCCGGAGCCGCTGTGCAGGTACCGGCTTCCGAGGGGGTTTTCAGGCCTACACAGCTTCTGATAAAGGCAAAGCCAAAGACAAAGGCAAAGACTCCTAAGTCTAAGACACCAGCCCAGGCCTCTTCTGATCCGGGACCCAAATCTCAGAAACAACTACTTAAAATGGCGGAGGACTTACTAACCATGATTAGGGGTTCACATCCCCCTCCAGACAAAAGGCCAAGGCAAGAATTGGATTATGAATCTTCTGATCAGGCATCTATTTCTTCAGTATATAAAAACCAAAGACCAGCAAAAGATGAAATAAAACAACAGGAAAATCCACAACTTCCAAAACAAATTTATTATCTCCCTCTGACGTCTCGGCCATAGCCTTCAAGGAATATATCTATTTCTTCAGTGTCTTCCTCTGAACAGGAATATACTTTCCCTCCTTATGAGGATTCTGATGCTGAGGAATCCATTCCATCAGCTTCTCCCCCTGAGGATTTTTCTTTTGGGGAAACTTTATATGACATGAGGGAACATTTTCACTGGGAAGGACAGGAGTACTCGGAATCTAAGAGAAGACTTAGGGATTTCCTTCTTCTTCCCCAACATAGACCACTGGCTATTCCTCCTATTTTGGATATTGTGGATGGTGCCTTTTCTGAGGCTAATTTAACTCCTGACTCCTTTCCTCCAGCCCCTGCTAAGCCCGACAGATATTACAGGGTCCCTGACTCACACCAGTTCCTTTACAAAAATCCTACTGCTGATCCAGAAACCATTTCTCAGGGTCCTAAGGGGGTTAAGGCTGCCTCTGCTAAAAACCCTATTCCGACAGATAAGGATTCTAGAGCTTTGGAGAGATGGGGCAAAAAAGTGTACACTTCTGCTACTTTATCTTTTAGGGCTTTAAATTGTCAATTTCATATGCTAAAATATCAGCAATTTCTACTGTCTGTTATGAAACAAAAGCTAGGTACCATTTCTGCCTGTGCAGATAATAAGGAATTACACGATTTGATACATGCAACTGAACAAGTGGGGAAGCATGGTTTACACTGTGGTTTTGATGCCTTGGAGGCTTCATGCAGGGCGGCTGCCTCTGGCACAGTCATTAGAAGGCATGCTTGGTTAATGGAACAAAACTTTACCTGATCAAGTGAAAGCAAAGTTACTGGATGCTCCTGTTCAGCATAATGTTTTGTTTGGGTCTAAGGCTGAAGAGGTGATAAAGAAATTGGAGGATAAGGCTAAATTTGTGCAAACGGTTAAGGATTTCTTACAAGTTCAGCCCCCAAGATTTAGCAGAAATTGGCCAACTAAAAATTGGTCCTTTCCCAGCTCGGACAGGCCTCAAAGGGGTAGATATAGGCGCTCCAGAGGGAGGGCCCAAGCACAGACCTCTTACAGATCTAGACAGTGGAGTGCTTCCACCCCCAGGGGTGGAGAGGACAGACCTCAATCTTATAGAAAACAGGCTCAATGACTCCCCCTGCATGGCTCCAGGAACTTCTCTCCTGGAAGCCCCTCTAGGAGGAAAACTCCCTCTTTTTCTACAAAATTGGACTTACATAACCCAAGACAAGTGGGTTCTGGAGGTAGTTTCAAGAGGTTACAAATTCCACTTTCATACCTTGCCAAGACCAAACGGATGGCCAGACCTACCAAAACACCAATGGGCAGAGGCATTAAACCAGGTGGGATCCCTCATGGCTATGAGAGCCATAGAACTGGTTCCACAATCAGAGACGGGGCAAGGCTTTTACTCCAGACTCTTCCTAGTTCCCAGAAAGCAAAATTCATGGAGACCCATCCTGGATCTCTCAGTCTTAAGCACTTTCCTGGAGATACCAAAGTTCAAGATGCTTACTCTGCAGCAGCTCCTGCCAATGTTGAGCAAAAATGCATGGATGGTGACATTGGATTTAAAGGAGGCTTACCTACACATCCCTATCAGACAGGAGTGCAGAAAATGCCTCAGGTTCAAGGCCGACTCGAAACATTACCAATTCTCTGCACTGCCCTTTGGCTTGTCTACTGCACCCACGGTCTTCACCAAGTGCCTGGCACCAGTAGTAGCTTATTGCAGACTCAAGGGAATCCAAATTTACCCTTATCTGGACGACTGCCTTATTCAAGCAGACAGCAGGGATGACTTACTCCAGCACCTGGAATTTGTTCAAAATCTACTCAAGTACCTGGGATTCACTGTGAACATAAAAAAGTCAAATTTGACACCCACACAACAGTTAACTTTTCTGGGTGCTCTTCTAAACACAACAACCCAGATGGCATTCCTGACATCCAAAAAACAACAGCAGCTGGCTTCAACTTTCAAAACCTTGGCGTCAGTAACTCAGCTAACTGCAAGGAAATTCCTGCAGACTTTGGGTTACATGGCCTCCTGCATCCTTCTCATACCAAATGCAAGACTACATATGAGAAAAATACAATGGTACCTAAAAAGTGTATGGTCCCAGCATTGCCACAGTCTAGACACACAGATTGCTGTCTTGCCTTGCTTACAAAATGAATTCCATTGGTGGACCATGGCATGTCTTCACAACAAAGGGAACGCCTTCAGTCTGCCTCCAGCCAGCCAAGTGTTAACCACGGATGCCTCGGATTATGCATGGGGAGCCCACTTGCAGGGAAACAGTCTGCAAGGTTTTTGGACAGAGGATCAGAAGCACCTACATATCAATTTAAAAGAGATGTTAGCTGTACAGAATGCCCTCTTGGCTTTCAGGGATCTTCTACAACCAGGACAACTACTGATACAGACAGACAACACCACAGTTATTTAGTACATAAACAAGCAAGGGGGTTCACACTCCTACCCCCCCCCCCCCTTTGCAGACTAGCCATGACTCTATGGAACACAGCTCTAGCTTGCAAAGTGGATCTACAAGCTCAGTTCCTGCCAGGAAAACAAAAAATTCTGTCAGACAGCCTGAGCAGGAACCTGTCAGACCCACACGAGTGGATGCTAGACACCCAAATATTCAAGATGATTACAGAAGCCTGGGGCTGCCCGGACATAGATCTTTTTGCATTCCCCCTCAACCACCAGTTACAGATTTTTTTGCACAAGGACATTTCACAAGCTAGCATGGAAAGTGGATGCACTATCATTCCGTTGGAGAAACCTCTCAGGGTATGCCTTTCCGCCACTACCTCTTCTTCCACGGGTGTTACTAAAGATCAAGCAGGACAAGCCCAAGATGATGATTTTACTGGCCTCAAATTGGCCTCGTCAATTTTGGTACTCAACACTGATGAATCTATCCCAGGAGCCTCCTTGGATTTTACCTCAGATTCCAAATCTTTTGTCCCAACACCAGGGCCAGGTTCTGCACTCTCATGTCAAAACTCTCAGCCTAGCAGCCTGGCAAATTCAGGGTCTCTGATTAATCCTTTCCTTCCCAAACAGGTCATGGATGTCATCTTAGAAGCCAGACGGCCTAGCATTAGAAAATCTTATGCAGGTAAATGGAAGAGATTTTGCACCTGGATGCATGCTCAGTATTCAGATCCTCTCATTCCTAGTATCCCACTGATTTTACTTTACCTGACAGACATGCTACATAATGGTTTATCCTTCTCCTCCATAAAAATACATGCCTCAGCTATCTCTGCACATTACAATACAGATCCTTCAATCTTTTTGCATCCACTTCTGAAACAATATCTCAGAGGAGCAAAGAATTTAAGGCCCCCTAGGACACCACCCATACCTGCCTGGGACCTCAACTACGTTCTGGAAAAACTCACTCTGCCTCCTTTTGAGCCTGCTGCCACATCTGATATTAAGTATTTATCATGGAAGACAGCTATCCTACTGGCTTTGACTTCAGCCAGGAGAGTCTCGGAGTTACAAGCACTCATGGCTGTGGAACCTTGTATTATTTTTCACCAAGATAGGGTGTCTTTAAGGACAAGTCCTACTTTCATGCCTAAAGTGGTTTCCAAAGTGGCTTTAAATCAAACTATTCACCTGCCAACTTTTTTCAATAATCCACAAAATAAGGGGGAAAGGATCTTGCATTCCTTGGATGTACACAAACAACTTCATTTTTACCTGGACAGAACCAAGGATATCAGGAAAACAGAGCAACTGTTTGTTTCTTGTGCAACAAATTCCCAAGGCAAAGCTATTTATTTCATGCAATCCCAAATAAAACCAAGACCCAATCCTCCAAAGGCAGACGTCCTGTCTGGTGGACCCCAGCCATAAACAAACTATGCAATAGAAGGAGGAAGCTACTACATGATAGAGCAAAATCCCAAAAAGGGAAGGCATCTCTGATCAGTATTAGCAAAAAACTGCGGTCACTCATAAAATCGTCTAAGGCCAGCTTCGAGAGAAAAATTGCACAGGACACTAAGGATAATCACAAGGCTTTCTTTAATTATGTTAGGAACCCGGGTGGGAATTCCCAGATATGCTTAGAATTAGTCCAAAACGACAAAAAATACACCGAACCCACAGACATTGCCAACATCCTAGCTGACAGGTTCAGCGCAAACTTCTCCACCCCCTCCCCACCAAAAAGGGCAAATATCTATCCCAGCAGAATGCTGCCCCCCTGAGATCTCAGATGCTCAGGTAAGAGCTGCCCTCTCCAAAGCAAAAAACACAGCATCAATAGGACCAGACGGTGTCCCGGGTTGCGTCCTACATGAACTCCAAGAAGAGCTAAACCCAAACATAAAACTACTGTTCAATCTCAGCCTACAGGATATGTACCCAAAGAGTGGAGTACAGCAACAGTGGTCCCTCTTCACAAAGGTGGTGCCTCAACGGATCCTGGAAACTATTGCCCCATAAGTCTGACTAGCTTGGTCTGCAAAGTATGGAAAGGATCATCATGGACCTCATAAATAAAGATAAATAAGTAAAGATATTGGGGACCTACAGACACTGGATCCTACCCAGTTCGGCTTTGTTAAGGTAAGATCCTGCCTCTTAAACCTGGTCGATTTCTTTGAAACAGTCACCAAGGCCATTGACGAGGGGAAGGTGGTCCACACAGCCTACCTGGACCTCGCAAAAGCCTTCGATACAATACCCCACTCGGGTATTATAGATAAGCTCACCAGCTTAAATATAAACCCCTATGTCACTAGATGGGTTGCAAAGTGGCTCAAGGACAGAACCCACATGGTTAGAATTGCTGGAGCCATGTCAGACTCCAAACCAGTTACAAGTGGCGTCCCACAAGGCTCAGTCCTGGGGCCTCTCTTGTTCGGTATATATTTCTCGGAGGTACAGGCCAACACAGAAGGATTGTGGCTTACCAAGTTCGCAGATGACTGAAAACTGGGTGTCATAATCGACTCTCCAGCTGACACAAGCATCCTCCAAAAGGGCCTCATAGAAACAGACAACTGGTGCCAGAGCCATGGCCTCAAGCTAAATGCCAAAAAGTGTATAGTCATCCACTTTGGCAAAAACAACGTGCCCACAAATTACCACATAGGTGGTAATCCATTAAGTACAGAAGAAGTAATTAGGGACCTGGAGACCCAAGTTGATAGCAATCTCTCATTTGACAACCACGTGGCCAAAGTGGTTAGAAAAACATTTTATATAGCCCACCTAATCATGAAGGGATTCACATCTAGATCGGGGGAGGTCATCATGCCTCTTTACTCATCCTTCATCAGGCCCATAATTGAGTACAATGCCCCTTTTGGGATGTACCTTACCAGACACCTGCAGCAACTGGAAAGACCCCAAAAGTACCTCACCAAGAGGATCAAAGGGCTCAAACAGATGTCATATGCTGCCCAGTTAAAGAAATTCCAGCTCTACTCAGTGGCATACCGCCTGCCTCAGAGGCGAACTGTGCCTGACATATAAAGCCATGTCCAACCCGGAATTAATGGACATGCTGCACCTCAGAAAATCCAAATCCCATCAAACTACGCGCTCAAGAGGCTTGAACCTCAGCACTGAAATAAATAGGACATGCTGGAGGGACAGATTCATAACCCAGAGGCTCCCTTCACTCTGGAATAAAATCCCAGTCCAGGTTAGGCAGAGTCCCTCATTGACTCTCTTCAAGAGGAATCTTGATGAGTGGATGGGAGATCGTAGGTTTACCCCGGGTATCACTTCTGTGTCACTGTTAGATGGAGGCACAGTATACTAACCTCGAAAAAGGGCATAGCAAAATTAATTTAAAATGGGTGGTGAAAGCCAAACACACTCTGGCTAGGCATATAAATGCCCTAGAGCAGATAGCCTAGTATGAACCTATGAACATAGTACAGTTGTGTACACTTACCATAAATGTAAATGTTCGAGTGTCTTCACTGTTGCAGTCTGGGTTACCCTCCCTCCTGTCCCCTCTTATACTTTCATTAGTGTGGTTTCCTACTTCACCCTTCTTCTGAGGTGTATTTGCTACAGGGTATGGGGTTTGTTGTATGTTACATTTTTGTTTTACTATTAGCCTTCACTTTTGGGCAGTTGACATCTGGGGCAAGAAAAACTGGAGAACATGGTGTCGGCTGGCAGCTTTGTACTCCTAGCGCTCTGATGTCAGGGAGCATGACTGAACAGCCGACGCCGGACCCAGACTTTGGGATTCTGGCCGACCGAGGACTGCCTGCCGGCAGGAAGAACCCTGCAGTGATGACTGCAACAGTGAAGACACTCAAACATCTACATTTATGGTAAGTGTACACAACTGTACTTTATCTGAATCTTCCTGTCAAGGATTTTCATTCTCCGTGACTGCATCCAGAATGTGCCAGTGTTTTCAATGGGGAGGATACTGAGGTTTCTCAGTCTATCAGAAAATGCTGGAATTCACAGAACCTCCTCTCATCCCCCCCACCCCCTGGTACTGCTAGCACTGGAGGATGTGTTCTTATTGCCTCTGATTTCCCTGAGAAGCCAGTCTGCTGCACCGAAGAAACAAAATTCCTCAGTCTTTCAAATCTCAATATTCTCAACTCGGGCCTGAACCATCAGCTTTAGCTTTAATCTGTCTAGCTACTGTCAAGCTTTTTGTTAATTGTAATCCTTCCCCCTCTGACAAGGATGGTAAAACAATTGAGAAGTTTGGGGAAAAAGTGTATGCTTCTGCAACTTTACCTGTTTTGTGCTGTTTTATTTCCTCTATTTCTCAGGTCACTACTCATTGTTTAAAGTGTATTTATAACTTTTTAGATACTATATTCAAACTGTTGCAACTGATACTGTATTGAGGAGGTTTGCCTGGCTGCATTCTCAGAACTTCTCAGAGGATTTAAAAATGAGATTTTAAATTAACATGTGGATAGAGATTTAATTTTTAGACCCTTTGTTGCAGAGGTTATCAAAAGTGTGTGAGGGTAAGCTGATACAAAGGATTTCTTGTATTTTTAGCCCTCCTCCTCTAAATCTTTCAAGGGTTTTTCTGTTCCTTCATCACATTTTGGCAAGAAATAAACAGTCTGAGCAAAATGCTGGTAAGCAGACATTTAAAAAACAATATCAGGGAGCTACCAAAAAAAAAAAACGAACAAAGGACAGTCAAATACCTCATGATTATGCAAGTGTCCTCATCCACCCTCCCACCCTGGTAGTCCCTTAATACTTCCAGAAAGCTTGAATCTCCGTTTCTGTCAAGCAACAGATTGTTTCAGGAAAGGGAATTCTGACACTAATTCTGCTAGATCACAGGTGGCAGTAGGAAGAAATATCCCCTTTACAGGGGATTATTCCCCATCCACTAGACCAAACCTCTCTTGTTTCCTCCTGTCCTACAGCTCATGTTTTCTCAGGGAGAGAAATAATTCCTGCTTCCCTATTGGGAAGAGGTTTTTAATACAAGAATGTTTCTTGTGGGAAAGAAATAAAATGCTTGGAGACCAGTTTTGGACCTTTCTTTCTAAATCCAGTTTGTGATAGTGCTCAAGTTCCGAATGCTTTCACTTCATAGTCTCTTACCTCTTTTTCCTCATTTGTGTTTTTGCTAACCTTAGATTTGTAATACACTTATCACATTCCTGTCCATCCAGACTTCATATGTTTCTTAACATTTTGTGTCTGGATCACATTATCACTTTGGTGCCTTACCCTTTGGAATATCCAGTGCTCCAGGAGTGTTCACAAAGTATCTAGCTCCAGTTTTAGCCCATTACAGGCTAATGTGTATCCACATTTTTCCACATTTAAGACATGATTATCTGTGCAGAGTTTTCTTTTTTGATATAAGAGTAATCTCTCAACTTGGGTGAGAGATCTACTATGCAGGCTGTGATTCTAAGAGAATGTTCAAGCTTCTTCGACTCCATCACACAGGATTGTGTTCCTTGGTTGTCTGATAGACACCTCAGTACAAAGAGCTTTTCTTCGACAGTGTAAAATAGATCCATATTTAGATGTAGTCCAGGGGGTTTCGTCTCGGACTTCTTTCACTGTGAGGGAATATCTCTTGGCATCTAGGATAAACCACAAGCTAAGCCGGACCCGACTTTTGGTTCCGATAAGACATCTTCACCTACGGGCTCCATCAGTGTTTTCGGAGCCAGTGAGGTCCCATAAGCATTCCAGGTCTCGTGCCTTGGAACCGGTGCAGTCTGCTCCACAGTCTCCATTATTACAATTTGTGGCGGGCAGTCACTGGTCTTCAACGCATTCCTGTTGGTCATCCAGGAGTCTCTCGGATGATGATGTGGAGAGGGTGGTTGAAGCTTCTTAGGACACCAGCATTAGCCAAAATACCTTTGGGGCCATACCAGACAGAAATGGTGCTGACAGCCCAAACAACACCTGTCTCGATTCCTCCTCTGACTCTTCTGAGTTCGGAGCCGGAGTGTAAGGAAGTCGTAGTGGTGGAAACATCAGTTCCAGTAACCTCCTCTGGTCTTTCGGTTCTGACAACCGCTTCAATCTCCTCGATACCCCCTTCTATCAAGCGATCTGGGGGCCAACACTCCCTCGTCAGCTCCGAGGGGGGAAGCGGCATCGGACCCTTGCCCGACCCTAGTCTCCCTCTTGGAGCTTCGACGCAGGTCAGCTCGGCTTCTACATCGGCCTCTGAGCCATCGCCCTTGGTTCGGAGGAAGTCTCCTGCTTCTTCGGAGCCGGAGATTCTTTCAGATCAGGACCGCAATGCCTGCGAGGTGATGAGCTTGATGTCTGTTGAGACTGCTCCACCCTTTGCTCCATTGGCTCCTTTGCCCTCTGTGCCAGTGTCTGCCTCTAAACCACCCATCTGTTCCAAGCGTAGAGAGTCCATGCTCCAGGATGCCCCATTGGGCGATCCCTCCTCGTCCGAAACCTCCCCTGAGTATCTCTCGGAAGAGGTCCCTCAGAAGAGGACTTGCAAGAGGAAGGATGTGGACTCCCCTGAGTTCTTGACATCAGACACAGACTTGGATGACTCAGAAGGGTCCCCACGGTCCCCCTCTGAAGATGTCTCTTTTTCAGACATCTTAGAAATCCTTAGACAGACGGGTAACTGGAAGTCCCTTGCCCCTTTTGAAGATGGGTCAGTGTACCTGGATGCATTCAGTTCCCGACCCTCCACCTCTTGGGTACCTCCTCCTTTCAAACCACTATTGCTTGTAGTGAGTCAGAAGGCTTAGAGCTCTCCAGATATGATGGAACCAGTTCCGTGGTGGCCCAATAAATTCATTACAGCCCCTGAAGACAGGCTCTTCTTATCTAAAGGTGTTCCCATTGATGCTATGATGGTGGCAGCAGCCACCAAGAAGGAATTAGCGGAAACTTCTTCATCTGTCTAGCCACCGAATAGAGAGTCTCATACGATGGACAGATATGGGAAGCGTATGTTTTCTTCAGCAACCTTTATACAGAGGTCACTGAACTATTTGTCCCACTTTACACGGCTTCAAAGGGATCGCCTGAAGGAGTTAGGAGATACCTTACAGGATTCTACATCTGCGGGAGCCTCGGACAAGGTGGCTTCTCAGCTTGTGACCTTGATTTCAGTGGTTAACTCCTCTATGCAGCTCAATTCTTATGCAGTCGATGAGGCGAGCAGAGCAGCAGGCACAGGGGTAGCCTTACACAGACACTCCTGGATGCGCCTTTGTCATTTTAAGGAACCCTTCAAGTCTTCCTTTATCAATGCCCCCTTTGTGTTCAGGCTTTAGGTAAAAGAGACTCTTGCCAGGTTTGTACAGGATGGCAAAACTCTCTCTTCTGTGGGAGTATGTTTTTCTGCTCCATCTAGGCCCGTAAAGGCCAGAAGAGCGGAAAAATATGGTTGCAAAAATCCCAGGGAGCTTTGCCTGACACACGTGGAGAATTTTCCCCCTGGGCAGAGGGGGAAATATCAACAGAAGACGCTGACCTCATGGCAGGGGAGGTCCGCAGAACCAGGGCGACAGAGATATCTTCTCTTGTAGGCCCTTCCAGCGCTCCTGAAGGGAGGCCCAACTGTCCAACTCTGGAGACAGTCGGGGGGAGATTATCCCTGTACCCAAAAGCCTTGCAGACAATCACAGAAGATTCATGGATACTATCCATAATATCCGGAGGTTACAGCATCCCCTTCTCACTACCCTATCAAAAAGACAATACTCTATCCCAAATGTTCCACCCAGTCTTCGGGATCAAGCATACCTGGAGGTTCAAAGGTTACTTAGAAAAAGAGTCATGGAGGAAGTTTCTGCAGACCAAATTGGATCTGGAACTTACTCAAGGTTCTTGTTAGTTCCAAAGAAAACAGGGGACTGGAGACCCATTTTGCATCTCAGCAGGCTGAACAGGTCAGTCAAGAAAACAAAGTTCCATTTGGTAACACTGCTGTCCATTCTTCCCCTTCTGGGACAGGACAATTGGATGTGCTTTATCGATCTCCAGGACCATATAAAAATGGGCAAACTGTCAAAGAGATATCTATGCTTCTGGCTGGGAGCCAGTCACTCTCAGTTCAGAGCTCTGGCCTTTGGTCTCACCACAGCCCCCAGGGTGTTCACCAAATGCATGGCAGTAGTTGTGGCTCACGTGCGGCATAAAGCATTCCGGGTGTTTCCATATCTAGATGACTGGCTCCTTACTGCCACCACCAAGCATCAACTAATCAAGGCAAGGGAATACAGAATCCGCTGTTGTTCTCAACTTGGGATTACCATAAACTACGAAAAATCTGCTTTGTTGCCTTATCAATATATTACCTTTATAGGGGCAGATTTAAACACAAGGGCCATGATAGCAAAGCTGCCTCAAGAAAGAGTATTAACGATCTTTCGCCAAGTTGTCATACTGTTGACACAAAAGAGGATTCAAGCAAGATTTGTCCTCAAGGTCCTGGGTTATATGGTGGCAGCAGTCACTCTGGTCCGTATGGCTGGCTTCCACATGAGAATTCTACAGTGGCTTCTTTTTGCACAGTGGTCATTCCAGGATTTACCCATGTCACATCAGATTCTGATCACGGAATCTTGCAAAAGGGATCTGGAGTGGTGGCTTCACTCCCCTATGGTGACAAAAGGCAGGCCATTTCTACCCCCCCAACCTGTAACCACAGTGACCACGGACGCTTCCCAGATAGGGTGGGGGGGGGGCATTATCTGGGACAAGACTGTTCAAGGGACTTGGCAGGAACACGAGTACCATTTGCACATCAATGTCCTGGAGATGAGAGCAGTGCTCCTTGCGTTGCAAGCACTTCAGGACTCTCTACCTACAGGGATTGTAGCAATTCAAACGGACAATATGTTGGTAGTATGGTACATCAACAATAAGGGTGGAACGAGGTCTTACCGTTTGTGTCGAGAGGCTCTATGGGTCTGTCAATGGGTGATGTCTTCCCAACACTTTCTGGTTGCAATGCACATCCCGGGGAAATCCAACGTGATAGCGGACAAGCTCAGCAGGACTATCCTGATGCCCCAGGAGTGGTCCCTGAAGCAGGAAGTTGCGGACTTGATTTTTTGCAAATGGGGCTAGCCATGTTGCGATCTGTTTGCCACCACCCTCAACAACAAATGCAACAGCTACTTTGCCCTAGTCCCACCACTGGGACAGTCACCCAGGGACACACTTGTTCACGATTGGCCCCCGGGACTGCTTTATGCCTTCCCACCCTTTTCCCTGATCCACAAGGTTCTTCAGAAAGCACAGTCATTGGGTTGCAAGTTAATCTTCATTGCCCCTTTCTGGCCTCGTCAGATATGGTTCCCCTTCCTTTGGCCTCACCTACAAGGGGAGCCGTGGATCCTGGACCCAGGACCCAGTGCCAAATCTTTTGAGACATCAGTCGGAGGCTGTCCATCCTTCCATTCAAACTCTCAAGCCCACAGCTTGGTTTCTCCAATTCCGGGCTTAGCCAGGCTTCTTGATGTTTCCCCAGCAGTTCAGCACATTTTGATTTCCTCCCATAAGCCCACTACTAGGAGACTTTATGCTAGTAAATGGAAGAGGTTCTCTTGTTGAGCAGGCAAAAATCAGGTTGATCCCATTACTGCTCCCATTTCAAAGATTCTTGAATTTTTCGCTGAAACATTAACCAAGGAGCAGCTGCAGCTACTGTCCGAGTTCAGTTTGCTGCCATTTCAGATTTCCATATGGGAGAAATGGGCTCCAATATCATGTCCCTTAGGTTATGCAAGGCTTTCCTAAGAGATACTACCAAACTCATTCCCTCCAGCAGAGCTCTTTTGAGTATATACCTTTAACTCCCAGTGGGTGTGGCTTCAGCCATTAAAAAATGAATCTGTCACCTTACAGTTGTAACAAATACTTATTAACAGAGATCATATATCAATACAATTGTGTTTGCCATCATATTTGCTTCAAGATAAAATATTCTGATACCTTGTGTGTAGCATGGATTTGGAATTATTAATGTAGTATGAACAAGTAATATTTGACGCCTAGAGGAGCAGTAGGAGGTAACTGCAGAAACGCCTGTTGACGTCACTCGGCTGTAATGAGTTGACCTCCGATAAGAGAACCTCTTCCCCCTGGAATCTAAATTTAGTTTTAGACGCACTGATTCTTCCTCCCTTTGAACCAGCTGCTTCTTGTCCACTCAGATTTCTGACTTGGAAGACCCTTTTCTTGGTTGCAATTACCTCAGCTAGAAGGGTCTCAGAATTACAGGCCTTATCTATTCGTCCCCCTTACTTGAGTTTCCATAAAGATTGGGTTTCTCTCGGAACCAACCACTCTTTCTTACCCAAGGTATGTTCTGACTACTATCTGAATCAATCCATAGAGCTTCCTGTGTTCTTCCCCAATCATGGCAACAAGGCAGAGTATAAGCTTCATCAATTGGATGTTCATAGACAGTTACGTTTCTATTTTCACAGGACTAAAGACTTTAGAAAATCTGATCAGTTGTTCATATCCTTTGCAAACAATAAAAGAGGTTGTGCGGTCACAAAGGTGACTTTATCAAAGTGGCTTTCAGACACTATAAAACATGTCTACGAGTTGTGTAAACAAACACTTCCAGTTAAAATTAAAGGGCACTCAACAAGGGCCTTGTCTACCTCTATTGCCTTTCAAGCCAGATTGCCTTTGGATTCGATCTGTGCGGCAGCTACATGGGCTAATCCTCATACCTTTATCACTCATTACAAAGTAGATGTGGCCTCCTGGAACAGGGCATCCTTTGGTTCCACAGTCCTGAAGAGTTTTTTCCAGTGAGCCACCCAAGAATCAGGTGCTGGAGACGCTGTCCGAAACAGCAAGAATGAAGGCGAGATATGAACAACATAACATAAAGAAGTTGCATACTCACCATAATATTCCATGTTTATTGTCCTTGATCTCGCATTTCTTCTTGCATCCCTCCCTCCTTCCCCCTTCCTGGAGGATTGAGAGGAATCCCTTGTTTTATTGGCTATACTGGCTGGGTTTCCTTTATACCATACCTTATGGTTAGCATCAGTCTACTACTATTAATATTGTGCAGGGATCACACCTTTATATGTAGGTGTCATCGGATATGCAAAGTAGAGTATATCTCTTGTCTGTTTATATGGTCTAGTTTTGTGTTATCACAAACAAGATCCGAGTAACTACCGCTAGGCATGCTTGGATAGGGGCTAGCTTCGAGCCAGTAAAAGCTCTCGGGTTATAGTATACGGCCGAGTTGGAGCTGAGGATCTGCTCTGAACCCAAACAGCAAGAAGGAAGGTGAGATCAAGGACAACAAACATGGAACGTTATGGTGAGTACGTAACTTTATTTTATCTTCCCTGTCCATCTATCTTGAGAAGAAGTGGTTTAAACAGTTGGCTCATAATAGCGTAGCAGAATCGGTTAACCCTGAGGTACTACCATTAAGCAAGAAGAAGGTCAAGAAATATCAGCCAGATTCTGTGGCTGTCCAGCCTCCACTGCACATCGCTCTAGAAATGGGTGATAGCTCTGTAGGTTATCCTGTCTCTTCTTCGGATTCCTCTGTCGAGACTCCATTGGAAGCTGGCATGGATCCTTCCCATTGCACTTCCTCTGAGGATTTGCAAGCATCTGATCCCAAGATCTAGGGGGAACCACAGTTGGTTGTCTCAGGGGACCCTAGAGGGATTCTTATCAGGAAAGAGGTTCTGGGTACTCTAATTGAATCTTGTCAGGGGTCAGAACCTCTGGTATTTGTTAGAGCTGACATCTGTGCTAAGAGAAACAGAAGACTAAGCATTTTTTGTACATCCTAAGGACCCTCAGATGGAATGACATGAGTTTACTCAGGGCCTGTTCAATGCCTTAATGGCCCTGAAGACTCCCCAGAGGGTTTCTGTGCCTGCTGCACCTTGGACCTCAGCTCCTTCTAAAAGGTCTAAGGAACCTAATTCTTCAGATGAAGAATCTGAGTCTGATGAGTGATCCTTGTCTTCTTCTCAGATGCCTTCTCCTTTGGCTTATGGCTCTGATGAAAAGGAATCCATTAACCACGAGTCTCCTTTGGAGGAGTTGTCTTTTGGAAACATTGTAGCCAGAATGATGGAGTACTTTAAGTGGGATACTTCTCAGGTGTCTGATATCCAAAAGAGTTATTATGAGTTGCTTCAAGTGGACACTCCTAAACCTTCTGCAGTACCTACTGTGTTTGCTACTTTGCTAGACACCTTTATAGCCACCTCTAAGACTCCTGATTCTCAACCCCCCTCTCCAAAGAAACCTCACAGGCTCTATAAGGTTCCTAAGAGTTGTCCGTTCCTGTTTGTAATGACCTATTGATCCTGCTGTGATGTCAGTCTCTTATGACAACCCTGCTAAGCTTTTGCCCTCCACCAAACTTCTGCCTTCAGATAAGGATAGTAGGGCCATGGACAGGATTGGAAAGAAGGTCTATACTGCTTCCACTTTGGTCTTTTGGGCCATCAGTTAGCAGACCCACATGACCAGATATGCTCTGGCTTTGATTGCCCAGGCTTGTCAGGTTATCATTGACCTCCCTGATTCTGAAGGAAGGTCTTCTGCTCTCTCTATTTTGGGTTCTACCTCCCAGGTGTCTCACCGTGCTATCAAGTGCAGCTATGATGCTACTGATGCCTCTTTTAGAGCTGCTGCCTTTGAGTCTTCCATGAGGCATTACTCTTGGCTTTGTCTGCAGTCATTATCTGAAAACATTTAAGGGAAAATTGCTGGATGCTCCTTTGGATAATAAAAAAATGTTTATCTGTTGGGACTGCTGCTGCTATGTTTGTCTCTTCAAGTAAGAGGTAAAGCTTTGCAGGATCTTAAACATATTTTTGTGTCCCCTGTCCCTAAGTTTCAGAGGAATTGTCCTACAAGGTCTGCTTTTGTTTGCAGGCAGCCTCGTCAGGCCACTAAAGGCAGGAAGGTTGGAAGGCGAGCTCCTCCTGCTAAGTCTTCTCAGGCTCCTGTCAGCCAAAAGCCTCCTTTATCTGACAAGACTGTTTCTCTTTGACATTTTGTCCCCCTTATCCCCGGCCAGGTTCCCTTGTCTCTTCATCTCTCCCAAACCAGCAATTCATCACCTCAGATTCTTGGGTTCTGTGTATCATCTGTCAAGTTTACTTCATAGCGTGGAAGTCTTTCCAAGGTTACTTCATGGTGTGGAAGTCTCTCCTTCCTTTTTCAGGGATTCCTCAACCTCCTCCAGAGCTGCTTCATTTCTCAGAGGTTCTTGGGACCCTGGTGGACCAGGGAACTATTCAGCCTGTTCCTCCTTCCCAGGTAGAAAAGGGATTTTACTCTAGAATGTTCCTGGTTTCTGAAAAGGAGGGCACTTGGAGGCCTAGTACTTCAACACCTTTTTCAAGGTTCCTTCTTTTTGGATGCTTTCTGTTCAAACCTTTTTCCTCTGTTACTTCACCAGGCTTTTCTGATGTCCTTGGATCTGAAGAATGCTTACCTTCATATTCTTATATTTTTATTTATATATTTATTTATTTGTTTGTGTTTAACATTTGTTGACCAGGAAGGTCTGACTAGAACAGAGCTTATTTTCAGTGGAGGCCTGGGGAGAAACGCTCCAGATGCATGTCTTTGGAATATGGGAGGATTTGTTCTCTTTTCAGGAACTCTTTGCATTTTTCTATTTCTTCCTCTGATTTTAAATTCTGTGCTTTGCCCTTTGGCCCCTCTACTGCCCCAAGGGTATTCACAAAATGTCTAGCTCCTGTGATTGCCTTTTGCAGGCTCCAAGGCATTCAGATTTTTCCTTATTTAGACAACCTGTTGATTCATGCACCTTCACCCAGTTATTTGTTACAGGCTCTGGAGTTTACCATATCTCTCCTTCAAAGTTGGGTTCACTATCAACTTCCAAAAGTGTGTTCTGACTCCTTCTCAGGCTCATGTGTATCTGGGCTGCAGTATTCAGACAATGCCAGTGTTGGCCTCCTTTCCTCCTCCAAAGGTTTTGTCATTGGCAGCTTTCTTTCATTCTTTTCTTCCTCTGCCTACCATTCCAGCCAGTGAGTTTCTTTGGGCCCTAGGATTCATGGCCACTTCTATTCTAATGCTGCCTCTTGCCAAACTGTGTATTTAGAAGTTTCAGTGGTACCTCAGGTCAGTTTGCCTTCAGCATTTCCACCCTGTGGATTTCAGAGTGCCTTTCCTTCCTTGTCTCAGGCTGGAATTTGAATGGTTGATTCAACAAGTTACCCTCAACCCAGGCCTGCCTTTTCAGTCCCTGGTTCCTTTTCAGTAATTGTTCGACAATACCTCAGACATGGGGTGAGGGGCTTCCTGTTGTCATCTGAAAGTTTGAGAGCTTTGGCCTCAGCCAGCAGACTTTAGTCCATTATCAAAATTAAAGAGATGAGAGTTCTGATTCAGGCCCTTCATGCTTTTCACCTCATGCTCTGTCCAGATGTTCTTAAGGTTTACAAAGACAATGCCACAGTGATGTGGTATGTCAACAAGCAGGGGGTGGGGAGCACAAAGTCTTACCTTCTTTGTAGGATGGCTCTTCAGGCCTTGGATATGGCTATCAGTTGTCAGCTAACTCTTCAAGTGTATATTCCTGCAGAGCACAATCTAGTGGCAGACTTGTTGAGCAGGTCCAAAACATAGGCTTATGAGTGGATGCTTCACAGAGATGTTTCTGGATATACTCCATCGCTGGGGTACTCCTCAGGTAGATCTTTTTGCCTCCCCTCTAAACAGGCAGCTCCCTCTTTTCTGTTCCATAGTGCCATGCCAACTGGCATGGAAGACAGACACCCTTCCTTTTCCTTGGAAGAGGATGTTTCACTATGCATTCCCTCCTTTTTTTCTTCTTCCAAGAGTCATGCAGAAGATTCAGATGGACATGTGAAGTCTTGCTAGTGACTCCCTTTTAGCTGAGACAGCACTGGCTCCCCCTCTTAATACATCTGGTTAGGGTCATTCACCACAAGTCACCTCACTGGTTGGTCCTCCTCACAAAAGACAAGACGTCACTCATCCACCCTCACTTGTCCACTCTTCAACTGACACTGTGGGTGATAGAGATTTCATTCCTTTTAGGCACCTCTTTTTTTTTTGAAGATGTGCTCAAGGTTTTACAGGAGGCAAGAAAACCTGCAACTAGAAAGGCTTGTATGTCCAAATGGAAAAGATTTTATGTCTGGTGCCATGCTGATAGCCAGGACCCTTTTTCAATGGGAGCCCCTCTGATTCTGTCCTATTTGTGTGAGTTGCTCCAGTCTAGCTTGGCCTATTCTTCTGTGAAAGCCCGTTTGTCAGCTGTTTCTGCCTGTCTGCTCTTGAATCCTCCTTTGGCTTCTTGTTCTGAGGTCAAACAATTTCTTAAAAACGTCCTGCATCTTAGGCTCCCAAGGAAGCCTATTCCTCCTCCTTGGGACTTTAATTTTGTTTTGGAAAATTGGTTTTGGCTCCTTTTGAGTCTGCAGTCTCAGCTTCTCTGCAACACTGCATCTGGAAGACTGCATTGCTGCTTGCTCTTCTGCTCAGAGGGTTTCTGAGCTTCAGGCTCTTATGGCCTTTCCTCCTTTTTTGTTTTGTTTTTTTCATAGAGGCAGGGTGTGTCTTCATACTAATCCTTCTTTTATGCCCAAGAATGTTAGAGTTTTCCTTCAATTAAGCAGTACAAATCCCTTTCTTTTTTCCTTCTTCACAATCTGCTAGTGAGAGGGTCCTCTTAACTTGGACTTGCACAGACATCTCCAGTATTTGCATAAAACTAGGACCCATTCATAAGTCTGACCAGCTTTTTGTTTCTTTTCATCCCAGGACTTTGGGTTTAGCTGTTTCCAAGCAAACCATATCCTCCTGGATCTTTAACACCTATTTACTATTGAAACCTTGAAACTGCATCTGTCAGTCGGACTTAACATCGAACCAATATCTTGAAAATTGCAATGGCAAATGAGAAAGAAACTTGAAACTGAATACATTGACTCCAGTAGTTTGATGTATTCGACATAGCAGGAGGTGACTTCAATCACCCAAGCTATGCACCATAATGTACTGTGACACTCTACAGTCAACGGTACATCACTTTTACTATTTTGCAGGGGTGCAGGCCCCCCTGCAAATTATATATATATACATACTCCAAGATCGCATTACAGTGAGGAAATGGGTTAATTCCCTGTTCCTCAGTGAACCACGATCTCCACTCAAAATTCCAAACTCAAATACTCGAACTGCACTACCCATGCGATGTAGTATAGTCGATATATTTGGGTTCACAAAACTGCCTCTTGGAAAACTGCAAGTCGACATTGTCACTCTCGATTAACTGCAGTTCGCAAATCTAATTGTAAACTTTTAACACCATTTTATTTTTAGTATGCTTTTCATGGCAAGTGTCTGTCTACTTCATTTAGATCCCATTCCACCAGGGCCGTTGCCTCTTCTGGTGCTTTCTTCAAGAGTTGGGCACCAAGTCTGCCCTTGAAGCTGCTACTTGGTTCTCCGTGCATACTTTTACTAAGCTTTATAAATTGGATACGATTTCTAGGGCCATCCTGCATGGATTTTGTTGAGGGCTCTTCCCAGCCTTCCACCTCCCACTGCTTTTTCTGAAGCTTTTGTACTCTCCCTAAGAAGAAGAGTACTGCAGCAGTGATCTAGAAGGACGTAGTACAGATGTGTAAAACCTTACCATAATAGCAGATGTCCTTCTCTTCACTGTTATAGTATTTGGTCCCTCCCTCCAGCTTCCTTTTTCTTTTGTGTTTTGATTGTTTCCTGTCATGGCTGAGGGTCCCCCTTTTCCATATGCCTTTTCTTCCTTTGGATGTGCATGGCCTCCTTTTGTCCTATAGAAGCTGTTCTCTACTGGGAAAATTCAGTTCTAGGTAACTGCATCCATACGTCACCTTTATGCTCTACGTTCTGTGTGGGGGGAGCATGTGTGTGACATATGGCACATACAGGATCTAAAGACTTTGTAATACGGGCCAGACATTGGGTTATCCTTGGCAGGAGATCCCTAAGGTGAAGAATACTGCAACAGTGGAGTGAGGGACATCTGTTGTTACGGTAAAATTTTACACATCTGTACTTTTTCCCTCCTTTTAGAATTGACCAGGGGCAGTTGCCACAAGCTTCTTTACAGACTGGATCTACTCAAACAAGAACAGAGGTATTTTGTACACCTTGACCCCAAATAACGTCAGCTTCATGCCTGGATGACAGACACACAGTACTTTTAAGCAGCTGTTTACTGAAGACATGTAGCAGGTACTAATGAAGGCAAGGAAGCCTGATAGTAGAAAATTGTACACTAACAAATGGAAAAGGTCTTCTAGTTTGTGCCAACAACATAACCAGCACCCATTCAAGGCTAGTAGTTCTCTGGTTTTACAATCTTTGTGAGTTTCCTTCTTATAACCTGTCTTACTCGGCTATCAAGGTTCATTTGTTGTCTTTTTCAGCATGTCTACCTATACATCACCCTATTTGAAGGTATTCCCATGTCAAAATTTTTTCGAAAGGGGTATTGCATAAACAGACCTTCAAGCAAATCAATGGTTCCTCCTTGAAATCTTAATTTTGTATTAGAGATGCTAACACTTGCTCCTACTGAACCAGCTGATCCAGATTACTTGAGGTTCTTAACATAGAAAACAGTTTTACTGCTTACTCTGGCCTCTGCAAATTCTTAAGGTGGGTCAGCGTTCTCTCATTTTCCACAGAGACAGGGTTTCCTTGAGAGCTAATCCTTCTCTAAAGCTAAAATGTTAACACAGTGTACTTGAAACCAAACTCCATCTCTCTGTGTAGTTTCTTTCTTGAACTCTTAAATGAGAGAGAAAAGATACTTCATATGTTGGATGTTCAAGGGCAGCTGTGGTACTATCTTGATGGAACAAAATTCTTTAGAACTTCAGTTGTTTATTTCTTGTGGAGGTAAGAAGAATTGACTATCTGTGTAAAAGCAGGCTATTTCCAAATGGTCATCTCTGGCTGTTATCTTTTGTTATTCCCACCACCACAACAGAACTATTCCAGGCAAGATTAAGGCACATTCTACCAGGGTTTCTGCTTCAACTATGGCTTTTTGGAAAAGGTTGGTCTGTAGAAGTATTCTAGAAGCAGCAACTTGGACCCCTAAACATACCTTTACAAAGCATTACAAGCAAGATTCCTGTTCCAGGTCTAGGTCAGACTTTACTATGACCATTCTCCAGGGGGTTCTGGCCCCTTCTCCTTCCACTTCACAGTTGTTCTAAGCTATGCTAATCTTCCCATATAGCTTAGGGTATTGCAGCAGTGATTAGTATGAAGTACATAGTGCAATTATGTAAGTAAACTTACAATAACAGTACATGTTTGTGTAATCACTACCGCTAGTGTAGTGGCCTCTCCCTCCCTCCACACCCCTTGGTTTTTTTGTGTATGTGTTTTATGCCAGGGTGTGAACATTTTATTTTTATTGTTCCCAGCAGTATCGTCTCTAGGCTTAACCTCCCTGTCTCAGTTGGCATGAAAGTTCTTAAGGACTTGGTCCCCAAACCTGCCTTTTAAGTCAACTCAGTTTGAGCGGACTGTTTGGGCACTTGGTAGGTGCTCTGAAACTCTGGATTATGTATGTCTGTTATATCCCATGCTGGATGTAACCCTCATATCTAAGACTACTGTCCATATAGCTTAATCTACTGCAGCAGTGATCATTCAAACATCTGGCTGTTATGGTAAGTTTACTTACAAAACTGTGCTTTTTTGATGTAAATTGAGACCCCTCCACCTTTTGTCTATTCCAGTGCAGGAGGTTGTCTAAGTTTGGGGAAGGCATTGTAGCCCTTAGATGCTCTCCACAGTTTTTAAACCAAATCTCAGTAACTTTGCAAATGTTCTCCAGGATGAGTAAAACTTCCAGGTGACGGATCTTTTTGCTTAGACTCTTGGCATTGAACAGTAACACTTTAAGATGTTCTTGAGTTGATTTTGATGTGTCTGGAGATTTATCAGATTGGCAATGCCTAAAAAAAGGCACTATGGGGGAGGACAAGGTTTTAGCCAGTATCTGAATGCCTATAGGGAACAGGTGCAAACCATAGATGGCAAATCAGCATGGTCTGTCTACCATATCCTCCAGGTTGACAGGTAATGCACCCCCATTCAGATGACAGCAAAAACTTAGACAATTGTTAAAGTCAGTTATCTTCTGTTTGTTTTGCGGCATCATCCTTGGAGAAGGTAGCATGCTGCTCAATGGTAGGCTCATAATGAGAGCTCCATCTTGTTCCCCTTTCATATAGTCCCTGGAAGTACATACCATGTCATTTACACCCACGTGGAGTATGACTTGAGTCAGACTAGTACTTAAGGTTCAACTATCTGAGTGCATGCATGATCAGTCAGATCCTAGCTTAGGACAGGCAACTTAATGGACTCTGTCATTACTCAGCCTGGTGTACCAAACAGTGGAATCCCGTAAGGCTAAAATATTGGGTTGTATGATGGTTTACTTTATTGGCTTAGAGCTTGAGATACCATGAGATGTGGCTGTATGTATCATGGTTGGGGGTGTTCTGGTACAGTGCCTTTGTGGTTGCTGAGGATATTTGCTGTGGATGTAGCATCTGGGAGGCCTTTGGGATTTAGTAAGATTACAGTTAATAGGTAAAGTATGCAAAGGTCTGTGTGTGTGGTACAAAAGTATGTGTGGTAGGTATAACGTGTGTGTTTCTGACAACCAGTTTGGTATTATAAGTGCTTGTATGTGAGAACATTCCTTCTAGTACATTGTCTAACTACATCTCTCGCATACCATATCAGTTTAAGAATTAAGTGGTTGTCTCAAAATATGAAAATACTGCTACATTGCCACACTACACTCATATCCACAAAACTGGCTACAAACAATAGGAAAGTACATATCCATAGCTCCAGATCCTTATTTTTGTGATCACTAGGAAATGGTACAGGAATGGTCTACAGTTGGCTAGCTTGGGTGGCATATGCGTATTGACTGCTATGAAGATTAACTAATACTAAATTCGTGAGGTGGTAGTCCTCAACGCTGATATGTGCAATTAAGACATAGTGAATTCTGAGTAGTAGTCATATAGGAAAATATTGAATTCTAAGTGCTTCATCTGTAGAGGGCCATGCTAAACTTAGCTACACGATGATTATATATAAACAGAGAAACTAAAACAAAATGGCCCCTTACCCAAGCAGAAGATTACACTTAAGGCCCTCTGAAATTTCCTGCTTAGAATGAAACCAGGCTACTCTCTACTGTCACTAGAGCACAGTCCACACTCCCCCCTTTTTTTTTAACAAGAAACATTTTTATTAAATTATCACTTACAGCATAGGCAATCATACATTTATATAAATGAAAACAAACAATATTAACATAATCTTAGTTGCAGCATTTTACATCATAAACGATATTCACATAATTTTAGTTGCAAACATTATACATCAGTTATAATGTACACAGTCATTGTCAGTCAAACATTATATAGCTCATTCAAATCCTGCCTTCTGTTAAATCTTATTTCTCCCCTGTATGTATTGTTCCCCCAATTTCCATTTTTCTTGTGCAATTTGCTCCTACCCTTTTGTAAAGCTCCACAATTCTAGTTTTATCTCAGTTACTATATTCACTGCTTATAGTACAGTTAGTTTAGACATAGATTTCCATTTTCTAGTAACTGCGTTTTTGACAGCCACCAAAGTAAGACTCAGCAAGGCCTTACTTATGTCTAGGCAATTAGAATTCTGTATCATAGCTCAGGAAAATAGTTTCCATAGTTACACCAATCTGCTAACCCAGTATCTCTGATAAATGTGTCTGCAGGGAATCTTTAAAGTCTGCCAACTCATTACATTCCCAGATATGTTCCCATTTACATCTTCCTGGCCCATTACACCTGCAACATTTGCTGTCTACCTGGGGAAAGTTCTCCGAAGTCTGCTTGGGGTATAAAAATATCTATGTAAACATTTCCAAACAAAAAATGCTAAATGGGAGACAAACGTATGTGTCCCCCCCCCCCCCATTGTTTATTTGTGAAATGCTTAGCCAGTCTCGCTTCCCAATCCTTTCTAACGGCTTCTGATTAATTCTTATAGTTATTATGAAATATTTTATATGCTGTACCAGTTAATCCTTTTTTAACAGCAGCTTCTGTTCTAGATTCTACTAAAAACTCTACCAGTGCTAGTCTTTCATTTAGGACCCTCGTTTCTTTCTCTTTACTTATACTCTGATATCAATCCCTTGATAGGGAAGGCAGTCTCTAACCTGCAGTCCAAATAAATTCTTGGCATCTTCCCATTCTGTTACTTTTCCCTCTCTTATTTGTTCCCAATACCTTGGATCCTTTGCCAGTTTTCTCCAATAAATTCCAGCCCCCTCTTGCCTGTTGTTTGTATCCCTAATTGCAGTTGTCTCTATCGGCAGAATCTCCTTTCTCCATTCCCATGTTGGCTTAGTTCTTAGAATACTTTTTGCTACTTTATGAATGTAATATACTGAATGATTACTGTTATTCTCCTTAAAGGTCTGCATCCAAAATCCCAGTCTCTCCTTGTTTCTTGAGCTTTCCCCCTGTTTTATCATTATCACTTTCTACTTTGAATTATAGGTTTATGCTTCTATGTATAGGAGCCTTAAGTGTGTAGCTCTGAAATAACCGTTAAAATTGGGCAAGTCCAATCCACCTTGTTCTGTTGGAAGCATCAACTCATCCTGCTCTTGCCATCTTCCCTCCCAGGTAAAATCTTTTAACTTTTAATGTGAAGTTGTTCAATCTCGCTGTTTGTTCTTTAAACGTGGGTTCGGAGCCAATCCATCGGCTCTGAGTCGGCCGCTTTCCAAGCTCCAGATCTCTGAGAAGCTTGAGACACAGTCCCTATCCCATGATGCTCTGCTGCCAAACCCCAGATCTAGTTTGCCGCTGCAATGGATCTCACGCTCTTCGCAAGAAGTTTAGGCCAGTACCCTTTTTTTCTTGTCTTTCGACAGAAAATTTTCTATAACTTTGATAGTTTGGTATATATATATATATATATATATATATATATATATATATATATGTATATATATGTGTGTGTGTGTGTGTGTGTAGTTGTCTAAATATTACTTGTTTGTGTTTTTTTTTTGAGACTTAGTTTGTGCTTTGTGTGTTTTCTTAGGAGCGGTTGCTCCTAGGCCTTTGGCCGTTTCTTAGTTGAGTTTTTTGACAGGGCTCTGCCAGTGATTCTGTCTGTTGTTTTTTTGTGAAATAGAGTTCAGGGATCTGAAAATTTTTTTCTGATTCTTAATGTTCTTAATAGCTACAAAGTAGAGTTAGTGAGTGTTCAGGGATCTGAACGTTTTGTGTGATTGCCGGTATTCTTAATATTTGTGAAGTTCCCGGATCTGAACCTTAGCAATTGTGCTGTTTCTTATTTTTTTTTACACATGTCAGAAAAACAGAGATCAGGGTTCAAACGGTGTGGCTGTGGACAGAAGATGTCTATCACCGACCACCACACCTCATGTGTTTATTGTTTAGGGCCTTTACACCTGCAAGAGGACTGTTCCATCTGCCACTCTTTTAGTGTTATGAGTTATGCTGGAAAGGCGTAGAAAGCTTATCGATAGAGGCCTCTTAAAATCAGTCAAGGAGACACTCACTAGGTGTGAGCAGGAAGGAAAAACTTTATCTGTCGTAGGAGTCCGTTTTTCCACCCCCACTAGACCATACCCCAAAGGGCAGAAAGGTGGAAAAATGTGGTTCCGGATGTCCAAGGAGCTTTCCAGAACACACATGGTGAACCCTCCCTCCTGGGGCAGAGGAGGGGGGTATATAATGGTAGATGCCGCCCAGGCGGCAGAGGGGGACCGCAGAACCAGAGTGACAGGGAGCAGTTCCTTGGCAAGCCCTATTAGCGCTCCTGAGAGGAGGCCCAACCGTCCTGCTCCGGAGGTAGTCGGGGGTCGCTTAGCTTTATACCCAGAAGCCTGGCTAGGAATTACATCAGATTCCTGGGTAAAAAGCATAATTACCAGAGGTTACATCATTCCCTTTTCTGAATCCCCTTCCATTTGTGGAAGAATCCCAGACATTCCACCCAGTCTGCGGAATCTAGCAGCCATAGAAATTCAAAGGCTGCTTGAAAAAAGAGTCATCCAGCCAGTCCCAGTGGACCAGATAGGATCCGGAACTTACTCCAGGTTCTTTTTAGTTCCAAAGAAAACAGGGGACTGGAGGCCCATCTTAGACCTCAGCAAATTAAATACCTTTGTCAGAAAGGAAGCGTTCTGGATGGTCACGCTTAAATTGATACTCCCGTTTCTCGAAATGGGCGATTGGATGTGCTCGATAGATCTCAAGGATGCGTACTACCACATCAAAATGGCCAGGCCATCCAGAGATCACTTGCGTTTCTGGCTGGGGGCCAGTCACTACCAATTCCGAGCTCTGCCCTTTGGTCTCACCACAGCCCCCAGAGTGTTCACCAAATGCATGGCAGTGGTCACGGCGCACCTGAGAAGTCTAGGATTCTGGGTGTTTCCATATCTCAATGACTGTCTCCTCACTGCCACCACCAGGCATCAACTGGTTCACGCCAGGGATTACACTATCAGTCTATGCTCCCAGTTGGGCATAACCTTAAATTTGGAAAAATCTGCTTTATCGCCATCGCAGCATATTTCCTTTATAGGAGCAGATCTAGACACCATCATCACCCTGGTCAGATTGCCTCAAGAACGAGTAATCTCTTTACGAAGTCAAAAAGAAAGTCCCTGCATTCCAAGTTCTGAAGCTGTTAGGCACCATGGCAGCGACTCTCATATAGGTTCCTCTGGGCCGTATGCACATGAGGATACTCCAATGGTTACTCTTCACACAGTGGTCTTATCAACAACTTCCAATGTCACACAAGATTCTCCTGACAAATACTTGCAAAAAGGACCTCCTTTGGTGGTTGAACAGCCACTAAGTTTACTGTAGGTCGTCCGTTTGTACTCCCCCCCCCCCCCCCATTCACAGTGACCACGGATGCTTCCCTGATAGGGTAGGGGGGGCTGTGTCAGGGAAGAACTGTCCAAGGTACTTGGTCAGAGATGGAATCCAGTTTGCACATCAATGTCTTGGAGTTGAGAGCGGTGTTCCTAGCATTGCAACACTTTCACGACTCTACCTCGAGAGACGATTGCAATACAGACAACATGTCAGTAGTCTGGTACATCAACAAGCAAGGGGGAAACCAGATCTTACTCCTTATGCCGAGAGGCCCTGAGAATTTGGCAGTGGGCTGTATCCACCGGGTGCTTCCTGATAGCAATGCACATCCAGGGGTCATCCAACGTGATAGTGGGCAAATTGAGCAGAGCCATTCTGTTGCCTCATGAATGGTCCCTCAAAGAAGAGTGGCGGAAAGGATATTCCGCAAATGGGGCCAGCCTTGCTGCGACCGTTTTGCATCCCCGATGAATGTCAAATGCAGAAGCTACTTTGCCCTGTACCCTCCACCGGGGGACATCCCAAGGGACGCACTCGTACATGATTGGCCCTTGGTTCTCCTATATGCCTTTCCTCCATCCCCGCTGATCCCCAAATTTTTACAGAAAGCCAAAAGCCTGGGAAGGACTGTTATTCTGGAAGAACCTTGGGTTCTGGACCCAGTGCCAGACCTTCTGACTCATGCATCAGGAGTTCTTCACCCCTCTCTTGTATCCCTCAAACTGACAGCTTGGCTGCTCCATTTCCCAACCTAGCCACGTCTCATGATTTGTCTCCCGCGGTTTAGCATATCCTGGTTTCCTCTGATAGTCTCCACCAGGAAACTATATAACAGCAAATGGAAATGATTTGGTCATTGGGCCTCTCAACATGGTCTTGATCCCTTTATCACCCCTGTTCATAGCATTCTGGAATTTTTGACTTCACTTTTCCACGGTGGTGCAGCAGCCGCTACTATAAGGGTTCAGTTGGCTGCCATATCTAACTTCCATGTGGGATGCGGAGGTTCTAACATTATGTCCCACAGATTATGTAAAGCCTTTTTGAAAGGGACTCCTCACCTTCGACCCACTATCAGACATCCGATTACTCCTTGGAATCTAAATTTGGTGCTGTCTCAACTCATGCTTCCCCCTTTTGAGCCTGCATCTTCTTGTCCTTTGAAGTTCCTTTCTTGGAAGACAATTTTCTTAGTGGCCATTACTTCAGTGCGTAGAGTTTCTGAACTTCAAGCACTCTCTGTTAGGCCCCCATATTTGGTCTTCCACCTCAACAGGGTGTCTCTAAGAACAAATCCGTCCTTCCTCTCGGTCGTCTGTTCCAAAGCGAACTTGATCCAGTCCATTGAACTTCCCACTTTTTTCAGGCATCATGCCAGTAAATTGGAATACATGTTGCATAAGCTTGATGTTCACAGACAGTTGAGATTTTATTTGGACAGAACAAAAGAATTCAGAAAATCAGACCAACTATTTGTTTCCCATGCAGACAATAATAAGGACCTTTCGGTATCCAAAGTTACGTTGTCCAAATGGCTTTCTGATTGTATAAAGTTTGCATATTCTTCATCCCATCAACCTTTAGAATGTGAAGTGAAAGCTCATTCTGCCAGGGCTGTTTCTACGTCCTTAGCTCACGCAGTTCATTTACCTTTGGACACCATTTGTGCAGCTGCTACTTGGTCCAAACCTCATACGTTTATTACTCATTACAAAGTGGACAGGGCTTCCTTTGGTTCTACCTTTCTCAGGAATGTACTCCCGTGAGCCGCCCAGGATTAGGGTGCTTGGGACCCTACCCATGTGTAAGAACAAAGAGCGAGATTGAACAACTTCACATAAAGAAGTTATGTTCTTACCGTAACGTTCCATGTGAGTTGTTCATCTCGCCTTTGTTCTTACACTCCCTCCCACCTTTCCCCTCCATGTTATGAAAGAACGGGTATGGTTGGTGGTCTGGTTGATCTTACTAGTATCCTCATGTCAGCCAGGTTATCTTTTAACTAATTGTAAATAGTTACTTTGTTATATTGGGTTGCTTAGTTGTGTTTCTTGCTGGGTTCAGCAGACTAGATCTGGGGTTTGGCAGCAGAGCATCATGGGATAGGGACTGTGTCTTGAGCTTCTCAGAGATCTAGAGCTTGGAAAGCGGCCGACTCGGAGCCGATGGATCGGCTCCGAACCCACGTGCAAGAACAAAGGCGAGATGAACAACTCACATGGAACGTTATGGTAAGAACATAACTTCTTTTTAAATTCTATCCACAACTTCTCCGCTGGTTGATAAAAATATACCTGACCTGTAAATAAGATTAAAAGGACTTAAAGCATTTTTAACTGCTTGTATCTTTAACTGCCCATATCCATATAACAGAGCTTCCACTTTGTCAGTTTTTGCATTATCTTGTATTTAACATCTTCCCACATATCCTTACCTGCCACACCAGAATCGTGCTTAATCCATTCTCCTAAATGTTTCATTTTATCATGTCCCTTAAATATGGATATTGTTGAACCAATTTGTGTGTGGGTACATAATTTACCACTATTGCTTTTGTTCTGGCTTCATTAATTTTGTGTCCCAAAAAGATATGAAAATGTTTCAAAATGTTCCACAGCACTGTAGTGTATTTTTCTGGTTTTATCAGGTATAAAATAATGTCATCTGCAAACAGACAGGTTTTCTTGACTACCATAGTAATTATGTCCTTGAATTACTGAGTCACATATTTTTTTTTGACAGTGGATCTGAATATAATTCTAATAACAAAGGGGAAAGAGGGAACCCCTGCCTGGTTCCTCTACCAGACCGAAATTTATTAGAAAGGAACCCACACACATTTTCTCCTGTGATCCCTCATATATCCCCCAATCAACCTTATATTTTTATCAGGGAATGCAAATGCTTCCAGTGCCCAGATCATAAAGTCCCAGATTACTCTGCTAAATGCTTTCTCTATATCAAGACCTGCCAACAACAGTGGTATTTTCTTACCTTCTACTTTCCTCTGGATCATCAGTGTTGTATGTTAATGCTGTTGAATGTTTGCCTCCCCTGCAAGAAACCACATTGAACCATATTTATCGATTTTGGCTTTACTTTTGCCATTCTTTTAGCCATAAACACTTCATAATCTTGATTTAGTTTTGAAATGAGCCTGTATAAAGCTGGATCTGATGGATTTCCCTCTATAAGTATTACAGTTACCACTGCTTTCTTCCAGGACGTTAGTAGTTATCCTCCTCTTAAAGTACTGTTAAAACCTTCCAGACCTTTATCATTTTTTTCCCTCCTAGCTTCCAGATTTCTACAGGAATACCACCTATTCCTGAGGGCTTTCCTGTAGATCGATTATATATATCACCGTTTTTATCTCATCTCTTCCTATCATGTTAGTAATTGAGCCTCGTTTACCTCTAACATTGGCATATTTAATTCTTCCATAAACACTTCCATTTGTACCTTTTCTTGATTTCCTTATTTATTTGCTTTATACAGATTCATAGAATTTCCAAAATATTTCTAATACTTCTACAGGATCTCGTTATATCTTCCATGTTATATACTCCTTAAGCTTGGCTGCGTTAAGCTTTCTACTTTCTGTTGCCTGAGTCATCGTGCTAAGAGTTTTTGTGCTCAAGAGTTAACAAAAAAACATTAACTCATGCATATTATCGAGGTAATCCCTTATTTTTTGTTGCTCCTCCTCTTTTTCTGTGAGATTTTTCCTACTTTGCAATACTTTAACATTTGTCAGTCCCTCTAAACAATTCTTATTTCTTAACCATATCTCCCTTGTTTTATTTCCACCCTATTTTTAAAATCCAGGTAAATTTTATCCCACTCCCTAGCTTATATTTTCAGAAGAAATTTATATCTTCTCTAATAGCTGCTGAATAATTTCCGCTACCCATTCCTTAAAGTCCTTTCTTTTAAAAGATAGGTGGGAAGGTGCCATTGTCTTATTTTTATTTCATTACCCTGTGTTTTTATTTTAGTTGTTATTGGCGCATGATCTGAAATAGTTATTGGACGCATATCAAGACCTTCAATTAAATCCACATGTTCCTGTGGAATGTAAACTATGTCTAGCCTAGCCCTGTTTTTGTATCTTGGGGAATAATATGTAAATTCACTCAACTGCTAGTACTGAATTCAAATCTTACATGCCAAATGTTTGCACAAAATTCTTCAAAACTATACCCTCCTTTGTTATATTTTCCCTTTTGGGCTCCTCTGACTCATCCTCACACCTTTTGTGACATAGGCACATTTAAATTTATATAAAAGTAATCAAACTATGTTAAGTTAAAATTAACAAACCTTATGCTTCACATATATTGTTGTATGTTATATAATCTAAGCAACATTACATAAATTACTCAGTTCCCTCCCCCCTTTTTAAACAAGAAACATCTGTATTGAACCATTATTTATGGTATAAGCCATCATACATGTATATAAATGAAAACAAATCACACTGCCACAATCCTATTTGCAAGCATTTTACATCACAAACCATACTGACAACACTCCCAGTTGCAAACATTTTACATCACTCATTCATTTTCAAACATTACGTACCTTGTTTAAGTCCTGCCTTCTTTAAACCTCATTCCTCTCTTGTATGTATTATTTCCACAATTCCACTTTTTTCCTGTGAAGTTTACTCCTACCTTTTTCTAAAGATCTCCATTCCAGTTGTTTTATCTCTGTTACTATATTCACTGCTTCTTGTATAGTTGATTTAGATTTTCTATTTTCTAGTAATTGCTTTTTTGGCAGCCACCATAATTAGAAGCAGCAAGGGCTTAACATGTCTAGGCAATTCTGAATGTTAAGTTGTCTATCTCGCCTTCATTCTTGCTGGTTGGGTTCGGAGCCGATCCTCGGCTCCGACTCGGCCATCTTCTAAAGCTCAAGAGCTGCTTACTGGCTTGAGGCCTCCCCATATCCCATGATGCCTGGCGCTAGATACCCAGATCTCCATTTGCTGCTTCTGCTGCAAGGTTGTTCTACTGGCTCCGGTCATATAAAACTTTATAGTTATCGTTTTTCTTGTCACAAAACTGTTAGTTTTAGTGTAGAAATTTTCGTTTAGTTAAATCTATCGTATTGTAGTTAATTTCTTATCTGAATCCTTGTCTCTTCCCCTCAGAAACTCTCTTTAATTAGAGTTTTTCCCCTCCCCCTTTCTCTTTCTTTCCTTACCTCTGAAAGGTTTCCATTTAAGTTGGAGGATAACCTTACCTCTGAAAGGTTTCCGTTTAAGTTAGAGGATAACCTTTTTCTCTCTGTCTCTTTTTCCTTAAAAAAAGAAAATTTCCATTATTATCACTGTTAGCTAGTTTTTGTGGTTGTAGAAGTACAGATATAACCTTTCTTGTAGCTTTGGTTGTGGTAACTGTAGTGTGTATTTTTTGTGGTTAGTTACCTTAACCCTTCTGTGCTTGTGTTTTCTTTGTTCCTTGGTTTTCTTTCAGGATGTCCAAGGATACTAAGCAGTCCGGATTCAAGAAGTGTGACTCATGCTGTCAGAAGATGTCTCTGACAGATGGTCACACTTCTTGTGTTTATTGTCTGGGTGCCATGCACCTGCAGGACTCTTGCTTTATTTGCCATGCATTCAGTCCAAGAATCCTGTAGGAGCACAAAAATAAGTTGATCCTGAGGGGTTTACTTAAGCCCTAAGATTCACCAGCTAAGGCTCAGCCCGTGAAATCTTCCAGGCCACCTAAGCCTTCGGCTCCCAGTTCAGAGCTGTCGCTGCGTGAACCTGTACCATCTATCTCGGCTCCGGCTGGAACCGATGCTCCTCCCTCCCAGTCGGCTCCGACACGTTCCTCTGAGCCATCTGAGAGTTGAAAAAGATCTAGGTCTCCTTCTCTGGAGTCGATATGTTCGGCTCCGAGATCACCTCTGCTCCAATTGGAGCGTAGTCATCGCTCATCCCACTCTTCTCGGTCCTCAAGACTTTCAGACCATGACTTGGAAAAGAGTGGTCAGTAGACTGTTAAAATCGCAGGCCCTAGCTAAAATGTTGTCCAGCCCCCCTCATCAAGTGTCTGCTCCGTCCACGTCTGTAGATATTCCTCCTCCGACTCACCCTTTAAGCTCGGAGCCAGAGTTCATTGGGGTTCGAGTCGTGGAATAATCGGCTCCGATACCTTCTCTTTCGGTTCCGTCGTCGGCTCCAATCACTTCCATGGTACCGTCCCTGGAGGGATCTGGGTGCCGGGACTCCCTCGTCGGCTCCAAGGGGACGAGTGGCATCGGACCCTTGTCCGACCCCGCTCTCCCCCCCGGGGCTTCGGCTCAGGTGAGCTCGCCTCCCACATCAGCCTCGGAGCCATCGCCCTCACTGCGGAGAGGGGTTCTGATTTCTTCGAAACCGGAGCTCTCTCTGCGTCCAGGTAAGGACGCCTTCGAGGTAATGAGGAGTGTACTGGCCCCCGAGTCAGTCCCACGATCAACCTCATCGGCTCCTCCCCCTATGGTGCCTGCGTCAGCCTCTGTCCCCCTTTCAGACCCCAAGCGTGGGGATCCAGCACCCCAGGACACCTCTTTGGGTGTATCTTCCTCTTCCGAGGCCTCCCCTGATCATTCAGAGGAGCCACCTCGTAAGAGGAAATGCAAGAGGAAGCATGTTGACTCCCCTGAGTCTGTCACATCAGATACCGACTTAGAGGATTCAGAAGGTTCCCCGAGATCCCCCTCTGAAGATGTCTCCTTCTCAGACATCCTTGAGATGCTTAGGCAGAGGGGGAACTGGACTGCCCTAAGCCCTTCCGAGGATGAGTTGGTATTCCTGGACGCGTTTGGATCCCAACCTTCCACCTCCTGGGTGTCTCCGCCTTTCGACCCACTAATGTCTGTGGTGGCTCGGCAGGCATGGTCAGCTCCAGACACAGTGGAACCGACCCCTAGAAGGCCTGCCAAATTCATTACTGCACCACAAGACAAACAGTTTTTGACCAAAGGAGTTCCCGTTGATGCCATGGTGGTAGCAGCGGCCACAAAGACGGAGTTGGCTGAAACTTCTTCTTCTGTCCATCCCCCTAACAAAGGAGTCTAAGACGATGGACAGATATGGGAAGCAGATGTTCTCTTCAGCGACTTTCTCCATGAAGTCCCTAAATTACTTCTGCCACTGGAATCTCCTTAAAGAGCTTGGAGATACCCTCCAAGATCCATCAGCTGAGGGGGCCCAGGCCATGGTTGCTTCCCAGCTGGCGACTCTTAATTCAGTGGTGAACTCCTCCATGAGGCTCATTTCTTATGCAGCCGATGGTGCGAGTAGAGCCGCAGGCACAGGCGTCGCCCTAGGGAGCCACGCTTGGATGCAGCTTTGTAACTTTGCGGAACCTTTCAGAGTGTCTTTCACCAACACCCCCTTTGATGGTTCCTCTCTCTTTGGATCACAGGTGAAGGACACCCTTACCAGGTGTGAGCAGGAAGGCAAGACTCTCTCTGATGTGGGAGTCCATTTTTCCACTCCTTCCAGACCATATCCCAAGGGTCAGAAGAGTGGAAAGATGTGGTTCTGGAAATCCCAGGGAGCCTTGCTGGACACACGTGGTGAGTTTCCCTCCATGGGGCAGAGGAGGGAACAATAACAGACGCCGCCCTCATGGCAGAGTGGGTCTGCAAAACCAGGGCAGCAGAGTGTCTTTCTCTGACAAACCCTTCCAGCATCCCTGAAGGGTTGCCCGGCTGCCCACCACTGGAGGCAGTGGGGGGAAGATTATCGCTGTACCCAAGAGCTTGGCAAAGACATAACACAAGACAAATGGGTACAGTCTGTTATATCCAGAGGCTACAGAATTCCCTTTGTTCGCACCCCCTTCTTGTCAAACAAGACTCTTCCAGATGTTCCACCCAATCTAAGGGATCAAGCAGTTCAGGAAGTTTCAAAACTGCTAAAAAAAAAGGGCCATCCAGCAAGTCCCAGCAGACCGGCAAGGATCCGGAATTTACTCAAGGTTCTTTTTGGTACCAAAAAAGACAGGGGACTGGAGACCTATTTTGGATCTCAGCAGACTAAACAGGTCTGTACAAAGAACAAAGTTTCGGATGGTCACACTACAGTCCATTTTACCCTTTCTGGGTCAGGACAATTGGATGTGCTCCATAGATCTTCAGAATGCGTAGTACCACATCAAAATGGACAGACGCTCCAGAAGATTTCTGCACTTCTGGCTGAGAGCCAGCCATTATCAGTTCAGAGCTCTGCCCTTTGCTCTCACCACAGCCCCCAGGGTGTTCACCAAATGCATGGCAATGGTTACCGCTCACCTGAGACAGCAAGGATTCCAGGTGTTTCCATATCTAGATGACTGGCTCCTCAGTGCTACCACCAGACATCACCTTCTGCAAGCCAGAGACTACACTATCCAGACGTGTTTCAGACTAGGTATCACTATAAATTTCGAAAAATCTGCATTGTCGCCCTGTCAGTCTAGCAACTTTATAGGCGCAAACTTAAATACAAAAGACAGGTCAGCCAGCCTTCTACCAGACAGGGTGTTAGTCATTTGGCGGCATGTCCAGGTCTTGTTAGGATGCAAGAGAATTCAAGCCAGATTCGTCCTCCAAACCCTGGGCCTCATGGCAGCAGCAATCATACTCTTCCCTCTGGCCCGTTTTCACATGAGGAACCTCCAGTGGCTTCTTTTCACCCAATGGTCTTTCCAGCAGCTTCCCATGTCTCAGATGATTATTATCACAGAAGCATGCAAAAAGCACCTTGCGTGATGGATAGTCTCATCATCAGTGCCTCTGGGCAGACCATTTGTACTTCCCCATCCAGTTGCTACAGTGACCACGGACGCCTCCCTGATCAGGTGGGGGGGCATTATCAGGGCAGAACAGTCCAGGGCACCTGGCAACCCCAAGAGTACCATCTGCACATAAGCGTCTTGGAGATGAGATATCTCCCAATCGGTGCGTGAAATCATTTTATCATCGCACAAGTCTACCACTAGAAAAACTTAAGCTAGCAAGTGGAAACGTTTTTCTGCCTGGGCAGAGGCTAAGAGTATAGACCCCTTTTCAGCCCCTGTACACCACATCTTGGAATTTCTTGCAGAGCTTTTTCATGCCGGGTCCGCTTCCACTACAATTAGGGTGCAGTTAGCTGCAATTTCAAATGTTCACATCGGCCTATCAGAAAGTAACATAATGTCTTATAAGCTGTGTAAGGCCTTCCTCAAAGGGACCACCCTGCTCAGGCCCCCAGTGAGAGATCCTTCACCCCCTTGGGATCTGAACTTGATTCTAGCTTCTCTAATTTTGCCCCCCTTTGAACCTGCAGCTTCTTATTCCTTGAAGTTTTTATCTTGGAAAACACTTTCTGGTAGCAATTACTTCAGCCAGAAGAGTTTCGGAGCTTCAGGCTCTTTGTATCCGTCCCTCATACCTGGTGTTCCACAATGACAGGGTTGCTCTCAGGACTAATCCTTCCTTCCTAAGGTCTCTTCTGAGATTAACTTGAATCAGTCCATTGACCTTCCTGTGTTCTTTCCCAACCATTCCAACAGGGCGGAATATAAGTTGCATCAGTTAGATGTTCACAGGCAACTACACTTTTATTTGCATAGGACTAAGGGCTTCAGAAAATAGGACCAGCTTTTCCTTTCTTATGCAGAGGGCAAACAGGGTCTACTAGTATCAAAAGTAACCTTATCCAGGTGGTTGTCTTCTATCATCAGTTTTATCTATCAGTTGAGGAATAAACAATTGCCTGTTAAACCAAAAGGTCACTCCACCAGAGCATTAGCCACTTCTGTGGCTTTTCAGGTAGGTTGCCCATGGAATCCATTTGTGCAGCGGCCACGTGGGCCAACCGTCATACTTTCATTTTGCATTATAAGTTGGACGTGGTTTCCAGGAGCAGAGCTGATTTTGGTTCCACTATTCTGGAGTTTGTTCCATTGAGCCACCCAGGATATTAGGTGCTAGGGATGCTGTCCCAACCAGCAAGAATGAAGGCAAGATAGACACCTTAACATAAAGAAGTTATGTACCTACCATAACGTTCCATGTTAGTTGTCTCCTCTCGCCTTCTTTCTTGCATCTCACCCTCCATCCCCCTATCCTAGTAGACCGAGAAGAGTTCTCTATGGATTTGCACTGGCTGAGCCTTCTCTGGCTATTCCACTCTACCTGGTAGTCTCTATAGTAGGGTTTATGTATGATAGGATAGGATTCCTTTATTATTTTGTCTGCTGTTAGTCTTTACCAAACGAGATCTGGGTATCTAGCACCAGGCATCATGGGATATGGGGAGGCCTCGAGCCAGTAAGCAGCTCTTGAACTTTAGAAGATGGATCGGCTCCGAACCCAACCAGCAAGAAAGAAGGCAAGAGGAGACAACTAACATGGAACGTTATGGTAGGTACATAACTTCTTTTTCTGTACCATAGCTCAGAAAAATCATCTCCATTGTCGCACCAATCTTGCCACCCAGCATCTCCGACAGTGCATCCCGCAGGGAATTCTTAGTCCGCCAACTCACTGCATTCCCAGAAAACATGTTCCTAATTACTTATTTCTTCCCCGTCACATCTCCAACATTTGCTGTCTACCTGAGAAAAAAGTCTGCTTGGCGTATAAAAATATCTCTGTGAAGATCTCCAAGCAAACATCCTAAATCATCTAGATTTTGCTGCATATTCGGGAGACATATATATATATATATATATATATATATATATATATATATATATATATATATATATATATATATATCCTCCCGTTGTTTCTTTGTGAATTGCTTATCCAGTATCTCTTCCCATTCCTTTCTAACCTCCACTGATTGATTTTTATAGTTATGCAGTATTTTATATGCTAAAGTCCAAACCCGTTTTAATATAAAATTGCCAGGAGAAGTAGAAAGTGCAAAAATAAACTGTATTAGCCAACTAAACAAGCACAAGGGCTCATAAAGTATAGAAACCAGGTAACTGCAAATGTACTTTTAAAATGATTTAAAGCGCAAGGACACAGGAAATAATGCAAAAAATATAACACTAGCGTATTTGTAAATTGTCAAAAAGTGCAATTTAAGTGGGTAAATGTACTTATCTGCCAAGGGTTAGGATTGCAGCAAAACTGTCAGAAGTCTGAGGCATGGAAACAAACTGTTTGGAAGCTTTAGAGATCCCAAAGCCTTCCGTAGAAGGAGGAAATACCTAGTTTAGGAGACCAGTAGCTGACTCAGTGGTTGTCTTGCTTGAGGAAATTGGAGCCTCCAGGCTGGTGCCCACTAATAATAGAATGTATGTTAACAAGGAAGGTGAGTTCCTAGATCATTTTTGAAAAAAAAGTTTTCTACTTCTGTGATAGTGGATATCCAGGCTTTTGTCTGACAAGGTTGCTGTTTCAGGAAGTGCCTTAAGAATGCAAGCTTGGCTAAGGTTTTAAACCATACCTGTGGATGAGAGGGACCAGTTTGCTTTTTTTTGTTTAAACTGAACTTTGTTAAACAACAAGCACATAAATAACAGAAGCAGCAACAACAGCATGCATAACCAATACTACACATTTTGAAAAACATGAAATAACACCATATTGCTGTATTTCCAGATAACTACATCTTCATAACAGTCCCATAACAAGTGTTTGTATCACTTCATTGAAAAAAAGCAAATAACAATTGCATTCAAGAAGTGTAACTTTTCACTCCAAGAGACCAGGTCTCTCACTTTTTCATAATCTGTTCTTTTATGTTTGGATCAGGTATAAATTGCTCCAAATCATGCACTGCTTTGTCATCTTAATTATGTCTTCCTTTGTGGATTTTGTGTTTTTGTTACATTTGTGTGTTACTGTTGTTTAACTGCTAAAATCAGTAGGTTAAATAAAAATTGTTACCCTAAAAAATCTAAATTTTCTGGACCTAGTGGCATATCTGAAAATTAAGATTAGTTCAACCCATTTTTCATTTGTCAGCTGAATGCCTAGACTCCTTTCTCACACTTGTCTAAATGTTTTAGTTTATACGGGCTGGGACTCCACCCCATTTTATTTGCTTGTCTTACTATACTCCTTTGTGCTAAAGACTTTGTTCTTGATTATCTTAGCCATATCATCTGTAGTTGCCAATCATACTTGTTTGGATTTTGTACAGTTTACGCCTTTAAAAAATGCTAGTATATAACTATACTGGTCACTGAAGAGCCCTTGTCCTCCCATAGTTATCCTTAAATTATTCCCAAGTTAAAGGCCTTTTTGCTAGTACTTCCCAGATTACTAAGTTTAGGCAGTTCCTCAGTTTCCTATTCCCCTCTCTGGCCAGAGTTGCTTAGGTGATTATATCCACCCCATTGTTTCGTTTATTTCTTGTTTAACTCTCTTTATGATCTCTGTTAATATCCATAAGATGTTCATCGTGTTTCACTGTTGCAGTCATCACTGTAGGGTTCTTCCTGCCGGCAGGCAGCCCTCGGTCGGCCAGAATCCCAAAGTCTGGGTCCGGCGTCAGCTGTTCAGTCATGCTCTCTGACGTCAGAGCGCCAGGAGTACAAAGCTGCCAGCCGACACCATGTTCTCCAGTCTTTCTTGCCATGCGGTGGAAGCAGTTTGCAAGTGCCGGTCGGCTGACTCCTGATATTTTTTCGTACTTCAGTCCGAAGACTTACTTCTTCTTCTCAAAGCTAAGTACCCCGTTGGGGAAACTTTTTTCTTGCTTCAGTCTGATGTCAGAAAAAGTTAATTGTATTTCTTGTGGGAAGCAAATACCTCATAAGGATTTCCACTCTTACTGTATTCCTTGTTTAGGCCCTGATCACGATGTGGCTAGTTGTCGGTTTTGTGCTAGATTTAACCAACGTACGATTAAGCGGAGGTACGATTTTGCTTTTCACTACTTTGGCAGGCGATTTAATTATAAAATGTCGTCGGACACGCTTCCGAATACCGGAGTTCACAAATGACGCAAGGATAAGGACAGGCCTCCGAGGTCCAAATCAGACGACGGTTTACAAGCAGAGCCAGCTCCGGGTTTGGCCGTCGTCAGTGAGGTGCTTTCACAGCCCCTGTCATCGGCCATTTCAGAACCAATTGCCGAAACGGACTCCCATGAGGAGCCAACTAGGCCTTTGAGTACTCCAGCTGCAGGACCTTCGGAAAATGCTCCCTCGGATGGGTCCGGAGCCGCTGTGCAGGTACCGGCTTCCGAGGGGGTTTTCAGGCCTACACAGCTTCTGATTAAGGCAAAACCAAAGACAAAGGCGAAGACTCCTTCTAAATCAAAGACACCAGCCCAGGCCTCTTCTGATCCGGGACCCAAATCTCAGAAACAGCTGCTTAAAATGGCGGAGGACTTACTAACCATGATTAGGGGTTCACATCCCCCGCCAGACAAAAGGCCAAGACAAGAATTGGATCTTGAATCCTCTGATCAGGCATCTATTTCTTCAGTGTCTTCCTCTGAACAGGAATATACTTTCCCTCCTTACGAGGATTCTGATGCTGAGGAAGCCATTCTATCAGCTTCTCCCCCTGAGGATTTTTCTTTTGGAGAAACTTTACATGACATGAGGAAACATTTTCACTGGGAAGGTCAGGAGTACTCTGAATCTAAGAGAAGGATTTCCTTCTTCTTCCCCAACATAGACCCCTGGCTATTCCTCCTATTTTGGATGATGCCTTTTCTGAGGCTAATTTAACTCCTGACTCTCTTCCTCCAGCCCCTGCTAAGCCTGACAGATATTACAGGGTCCTTGACTCCCACCAGTTCCTTTACAAAAATCTTGCTGCTGATCCATAAACCATTTCTCAGGGTCCTAAGGGTGTTAAGGCCGCCTCTGCTAAAAACCCTATTTCGACAGATAAGGATTCCAGATCTTTGGAGAGATGGGGCAAAAAAGTGTACACTTCTGCTACTTTATCTGTCAGGGCTTTAAATTGCCAATTTCATATGATAAAATATCAGCAGTTCTTGCTGTCTGTTATGAAACAAAAGCTAAGTACCATTTCTGCATGTGCAGATAATAAGGAACTACACGATTTGATGCATGCTACTGAGCAAGTGGGGAAGCATGGTTTACACTGTGGTTTTGATGCCTTGGAGGCTTCATGCAGGGTGGCTGCCACTGGCACGGTCATTAGAAGGCATGCTTGGTTAAAAGAACAAAATTTACCTGATCAAGTGAAAGCAAAGTTACTGGATGCTAATGTTCAGCATAATGTTTTGTTTGGGTCTTAGGCTGAAGAGGTGATAAAGAAAATGGAGGATAAGGCTAAATCCATGCAAACGGTTAAGGATTTCTTACAAGTTCAGTCACCTAGATTTAGCAGAAATTGACCAACTAAAAATTGGTCCTTTCCCAGCTCGGACAGGCCTCAGAGGGGTAGATATAGGCACTCCAGAGGGAGGGCCCAAGCACAGACCTCTTACAGACCTAGACAGTGGAGTGCTTCCACCCCCAGGGGTGGAGAGGACAGACCTCAATCTTATAGAAAACAGGCTCAATGACTCCCCCTGCATGGCTCCAGGAACTTCTCTCCGGGAAGCCCCTCTAGGGGGAAAACTCTCTTTTTCAACAAAATTGGACTTACATAACCCAAGACAAGTGGGTTCTGGATGTAGTTTCACAAGGTTACAAATTCCACTTTCATACCTTGCCAAGACCAAACGGATGGCCAGACCCACCAAATCACCAATGGGCAGAGGCATTAAACCAAGTGGGTTCCCTCATGGTTATGAGGGCCATAGAACTGGTTCCACAATCAGAGACTGGGTAAGGCTTTTACTCAAGGCTCTTTCTAGTTCCCAGAAAACAAAATTCATGGAGGCCTATTCTGGATCTGTCAGTTTTAAATACTTTCCTGGAAATACCAAAGTTCAAGATGCTTACTCTGCAGCAGCTCCTGCCAATGTTGAGCAAAAATGCATGGATGGTGACATTGGATTTAAAGGAGGCTTACCTACACATCCCTATCAGACAGGAGTGCAGAAAATACCTCAGGTTCAAGGACGGTTCGAAATATTACCAATTCTCTGCGCTGCCCTTTGGCTTGTCTACTGCGCCCAGGGTCTTCACCAAGTGCCTGGCACCAGTATAGCTTATTGCAGACTCCAGGGAATTCAAATTTACCCTTATCTGGACGACTGCCTTATTCAAGCAGACAGCAAGGATGTCTTACTCCAGCACCTGGAATTTGTTCAAAATCTACTCAAGTACCTGGGATTCACTGTGAACATAAAAAAGTCAAATTTGACACCCACACAACAGTTAACTTTTCTGGGTGCTCTTCTAAACACAACAACCCAGATGGGCTTTCCTGACATCCGAAAAGCAACTACAGCTGGCTTTAACTTTCAAAACCTTGGCATTAATGTCTCAGCTAACTGCAAGGAAATTCCTGCAGGCTCTGGGTTACATGGCTTCCTGCATCCTTCACATACCAAATGCAAGACTACATATGAGAAAAATACAATAGTACCTAAAAAGTGTATGGTCCCAGCATTGCCACAGTCTAGACACACAGATTGCTGTCTTGCCTTGCCTACAAAAGGAATTCCATTGGTAGACCATGGCATGTCTTCACAACAAAGGGAAAGCCTTCAGTCTGCCTCCAGCCAGCCAAGTGTTAACCACGGACGCCTCGAATTACGCATGGGGAGCACACTTGCAGGGGAAAGGCCTGCAAGGTTATTGGACAGAGGATCATAAGCACCTACATATCAATTTAAAAGAGATGTTAGCAGTACAGAATGCCCTCTTGGCTTTCAGGGGTCTTCTGCAGGCAGGACAACTACTGATACAGACAGACAACACCACAGTTATGTGGTACATAAACAAGCAAGGGGGTTCACACTCCTACCCCCTTTGCAGACTAGCCATGACTCTATGGAACACAGCTCTAGCTTGCAAAGTGGATCTACAAGCTCAGTTCCTGCCAGGGAAACAAAATATTCTGGCAGACAGCCTGAGCAGGAACCTGTCAGACCCACATGAGTGGATGCTAGACACCCAAATATTCAAGATGATTACAGAAGCCTGGGGCTGCCCAGACATAGATCTATTTGCATCCCCCCTCAACCACCAGTTACAGATTTTTTGCACAAGGACATTTCACAAACTAGCATGGAAAGTGGATGCTCTCTCTTTCAGTTGGAGAAACCTCTCTGAGTATGCCTTTCCTCAACTACCTCTTCTTCCATGGGTGTTATTAAAGCTCAAACAGGACAAACCCAAGATGATTTTACTGGCCCCAAATTGGCCTCGTCAATTTTGGTACTCAACATTGATGAATCTATCCCAGGAGCCTCCTTGGATTTTACCTCAGATACCAAATCTTTTGTCCCAACACCAGGGCCAGGTTCTGCACTCTCATATCAAAACTCTCAGCCTAGCAGCTTGGCGAATTCAGGGTCTATGGACTATTCCTACCCTTCCCAAACAGGTCATGGATGTCATCTTAGAAGCCAGATGGCCTAGCACTAGAAAATCTTATGCAGGTAAATGGAAGAGATTTTGCACCTGGATGCATGCTCAGGATTCTGATCCTCTCATTCCTAATATCCCATTGATTTTACATTACCTGACAGACATGCTACATAAGGGTTTATCCTTCTCCTCCATAAAAATACATGCCTCAGCTATCTCTGCACATTACAGTACAGACCCTCCAATCTTTTCGCATCCACTTCTGAAACAATACCTCAGAGGAGCAAAGAATTTAAGGCCCCCTAGGACACCACCCATACCTGCCTGGGACCTCAACTATGTTCTGGAAAAACTCACTCTGCCTCCTTTTGAGCCTGCTGCCACATCTGACATTAAGTATTTATCATGGAAGACAGCTATCCTACTGGCTTTGACTTCAGACAGGAGAGTCTCCGAGTTACAAGCTCTCATGGCTGTGGAACCTTATATTATTTTTCACCAAGATAGGGTGTCTTTAAGGACTAATCCTACTTTCATGGTTTCCAAAGTGGCTTTAAATCAAACTATTCACCTGCTAATTTTTTTCACTAATCCACAAAATAAGGGGGAGAGGATCTTGCATTCTTTGGATGTACACAGGCAACTACGTTTTTACCTGGACAGAACCAAGGATTTCAGGAAAACAGAGCAACTGTTTGTTTCTAATGCAACAAATTCTCAAGGCAAAGCTATTTCAAAACAGACCATTTCTAAATGGATTGCTCATGGAATCAGATTTTGTTACTCTCATCATGGAAAGCAAATCCCAGGAAAAATTAGAACTCACTCTACCAGAGCTGCTGCTACTTCAGCTGCCTTTCTCAGGGGAGTACTTACCAAAGATATTTTGGAAGCTGCAACTTGGAGTTAAGTGCATACTTTCTCTAAGCACTATAATCTCCCTCTTTACTGTAAGTCTAGGGCAGGCTTTGCTTCTGCAGTCTTGCAGGGCCTTCTAGCTGGTACTTCTACTCTATAACCACCACCCTTTATCTCAGCTTTGGGATTCAACCCTACAGTGATGACTGCTACAGTGAAACACGATGAACATAGTACAGTTGTGTACACTTACCATAAATGTAGATGTTCGAGTGTCTTCACTGTTGCAGTCTGGGTTACCCACCCTCCTGTCCCCTCTTACACTTTCATTACTGTGGTTTCTTACTTCACCCTTCTTCTGAGGTGTATTTGCTACAGACTATGGGGTTTGTTGTATGTTACATTTTTGTTTTACTATTAACCTTCATTTTTGGGCACCTGACATCTGGGGCAAGAAAAACTGGAGAACATGGCGTCGGCTGGCAGCTTTGTACTCCTGGCGCTCTGACATCAGGGAGCATGACTGAACAGCCGACGCCGGACCCAGATTTTGGGATTCTGACTGACCGAGGGCTGCCTGCCAGCAGGAATAACCCTACAGTGATGACTGCAACAGTGAAGACACTCAAACATCTACATTTATGGTAAGTGTACACAACTGTACTTTTCTCCTAACCATTGTAGGCCACCCAACATATGAAGTACCATAGTTTTCTAGGTTTCTTATTAATTCAGTTTGTTTTTATGTACAGTAAAAGATTCTTACTGCTGTTGCTGTTGTATTGAGTTCATATAGATTTGAAATCTGCTAGTCAACCCTTGGCTTATGACCCAGCCAAGGAAAATTAGTAGCCTGCTTTTTTTAGTTTAGAGCAAAAATCTGGAGAAGGAGGAACTGCTGGACCTTGAGCAGAGTATAACAGTAAAAGGTAAAACAAACCAGTGCAAGGTTTGTCCTCTTTAGAGCACATTCAGGTAAATCTCTCTCCATTTCCCAAAGAATTCCATACTTCTATCTAAAATATCTCTATGAATCAGTTCTGCTGCACCAGCATCTCATCTTTATATCATTACCCTGCATTTTTATCTTGGTAATTATTGGTGCATAATCTGAAATAGCTATTGGATGTATTTCAGAGTTCTCATTTAAATGGACATGTTCCTTTGAAATAGTTTCTGTCAAGACTAACCCAGTTATTGTACCTTGGGGAATAATATGTAAATTCTTTCCCAAGTTCCTACTACTGGAGTCACATTTTTTCATACCAAATATTTCATAAATTTCTTAAGACATCTACCCTCTTTTGTTGTATTTTCCCTTCTAGAACCCCCCCCCAAATATATTCTTATTGTTGTAAATACAGTTACAGTGCCTACGTATAAGTAATATTCCCTACCGAAAGCTAATTATTCATCCCAAAATGTTAAGCTTCAAAATAGCAGTTTTTGCTAGAATGTAAATACATGCCAGTGTAATCCTCATCCATTGCTAGTATCCCCTTACTACTACAAATCTGTCATTATGATATTTTTTCCCCTTTTCTATCACTAGTGGAGATCCTCTAGTAATTAATATAAGTAGTCTTGTTTTCCTTTGTCCCTGATATTCTGCAGAATATCCATCCTGAAATCCTTTCTTTGTCAAATTCACATGCTCATTTCATTATAAATGCGTATCCTATAGCATTATTTGTATTGTGTATTTCTCAATATAATTAAGTATTTTTTTCCTTTTTGTCTATAGCTGTGAGGCCATTCACGTTCCAAAATATGTTTAGTGTAGCCATTATGATAAGAAGCTGTTATTCCCACCTATGGTATATGGCAGCTTTTTTAAATGCGTCTTTCCAGCTTTTGTATTACATGCACCCACTAATGTATGGCAGATTGATCTCTTACACAGTTGTTTCTTGCCATCTCTATCTGAAACTGTGTCATATTTTACAAGACTTTTTGTTTTAATAAAAACCCTTAAAACACAACTCCAGAACACCCCCATAACATATTAACTTAAAACAAATGCAGACAACCACATATATCTTCAAATAATGAAATGTAACCCTCCTGATGGGAACAATTGTCCCATATCAGTAGCTGCACATACGAGTATAACTCATCCCAACATTAAGGATATTCGTGCTAAGATACATATTACAGCCAGTGCTCCTACTTCCACTTATTGCTGTCTGTTCTTGTATTATCTTCATTCCTCTCCCAGGTGTGAGAAACAGCTTTTTATACTTTCAGAAAACATGAAGCCTTAAGGTGTTTTGTTTTTTATCGCTTCCCTTGTACTCAGCTTGTCTGCATAGAAACACAAGTACGAAATGCACAGCTCTGTAAATGTCTCTACTTGCAATGAACATATATTTGCTAAAGAACCAAAAATAAGCAGAGAACCGTAACTTCAACTAGTAAAATTCCAACGAAAACGGTCCACACGGTGGTCAAGGATGGCAGTGTAGAAAGTTTTAATAATATATCACAAGCGATTTCACCCTGACACAAAGGTAGGGCTTTTTCAAGTATAAAACAAATATTTGCAAGGAAAACTTTTCATTACATTCAGTGTCCTCTTGTTTACTTGCTCCCACAAAAAAAAAAATGTTGGATCAAGCCAAGGTCTTAATCCAGACATTCACCTGTGCAAAAGTAAGAGAGAATATATCAACTCCACATATATTATAATCTGTGCACTTCAACTTCCACACCCCCATCTCAGCAACTCAAGATAACAGCATATTAACTTAAACATGCTGTTGTCAAGCCTTTCTTCTTTTTTTCCTTCGTAATGCCTACTTTTCTTAAAATTAAAAAAGAAAAAAGGCACTTGTTTATTTTAGTATTTTTATCGTATACAATAACTAAAATGCTTTACTTATAACATGTTCTTTATATCACAAACTGTCCCATACAAATACTGTTAAAAACAAAAATGATTTTAATTGGTTACTTTTCTTTTTTTTTTCTTCCTTCCCTCCCTTCAGTGTCCTTCCAGTCATTACAGCATGAAATGGGATATATACCTCTCAGTCCCTCTCAAGTTTGAGTCAACAGAATCCAGTCGTTCCACTTTTTTTTTTTGTGAAGCCATGTTTCATAAATGTAATTGATACTTTATAATTTATGTATTAACTAATTTCAGTGTTTTTGGTCCTCTTCCTGTTTATATCTACCTCCCAGCCCGAGACTCTGTCTGTCAAGCATTTTCATTTGAAATGTTGGAAGAGGTTTCACTGGCAAAATCTCTTTAAATTTTGTCATAACAATGAGAATCAGACTCCCCTTCTGTTTGATGACTCGCTTTTT
>NC_056744.1:6961319-6991319 GCF_019279795.1 Protopterus annectens
ATAGTGTAATGTGACAGATCCCCAACTATTACAAGGAAGTCCCATGTTTGACTAGTGGCAGGGATGCAGAATGGACCAGGCATGGGAGGGTGAGAGTGAACTGCCACTACTGGATAATCCATTCATCCATCAGGTGTGTGTATGTGTGTGTGGTGGGAGGCAACTTGACTTCGTACATTAGCGACACCTACAGAGAGGCAGGTAAACCTCTCATAGTAATTGGCCCAGGCTGTGCTGCACTTACAAGAAGTCACTCAGGTGTGGGACTGGCATATGTACAATTCATGCATCAGCACGAGGATGTTACAGGCCACCACAAGGGAAAGGCATTATAAGTCCACAGCAGCTACATACTGGACCATTCCTTAGCATCGAGCTCTCCCCTCCCAGTGGAACTAATGGGCTGTAGGCTAACTGATGTCATTAGACAGGGAATTAATCTTGTCCTGCCTGGTGAATACCTACGGTCACCCCTGGGTGGAATGAAGGAGATGAGTAGGTGCTGCTAGAGGAGTTACTGGGCATCTCTTAACTAGACAAAAGTTAGACCCAATTCCCCCCAGATGAAAACTTCAGGGTGTTTCCTATGGGATTAGTACCCAAGAATCAACTGGGGGAAGCTTCATGCAATTGACCATTTGTCTTGCCCATGAGGTTGGTCAGTCAGTCAGTCAGTGATCTCTTAGAGGAGGCAGACTCTTCACTACAACATGGATCATTTGATAAGGATGTAAGTAAGGCAAGAGAAAAAGAGAAGGGAGCATTGTTAGCAAAGGAAGACACAAATTGCCCTTTAATCTTATCCAGATGGTCAGGTCATCTTTTGAGGATGCTTTCTGCATGGAGAGGTGTGTGCCAATGTGCTGTACTGTAGCATATGCCATATTTGAAGCCTTTAGCACATACCAATAACCAAGAAACGAACTAAACTTGAATGAAAGAAAGAAAAAAAAACTGCCACAAATATGAAGAAAAATACTCTTTTAATGAGCGCTTTCATCAGTAGATGCACTTCATCATATTACATACAGCATTGACATCACTTCTTTTTAAAAGCCAGGCACCACCACATGACCACAATTAATTTCCTCTACAGGATTCAAATTGTATTGCAACACTTTCTCAAGCTATATTGCCTCTACAGGATTCAGGTTGTATTGCAACACTGTTTTAAAACTAAACATTGAAATATATATGAAACTTGATTTAAGAAATAATAAAAAAAATGCAAGACTAAACAAACTACAATAGTGTTTGTTCTTCACAGTAACCCATATGTATAAATAAAAACACCAATCCAGCATACTGTTGATACACTAAGACAGTATAAAAAGATGTATTATAAACCTACATTGATCACATTTTCCCCTTCCTTCCTTATTTGCTGTGTAAGTTAAAACATTACAAAACTATCAAAGATAAAATTCAGCTTTCAGTTTTAAATAACTAGAGGGGGAAAAATATCATTCAACCTAGGGGGATTGTTGGCATAAACTGCCATATACATTCTCTAAATTCGAGAAACCATTCTCGTGGACCCCCCCCCCGTTAAGAACAACTTGGTCAAAGGCAAGAAATGTAAACCTATGGTCAGGATTTTCCTTGATGTGCAATGCCAATGCATTTTTTTCATTGGCTATTTTTAATATCATAATTGTGTTGGTATACATGCACTTTGAAAGCCTTTTTAGTCTTGCCTCTGTGAAGTCCTTCACAGGATTGACATAAGACTGCATAAACTACAAAAGTTGTGCTACAATTCAACCTATAGTTCAAATGTATTAGACCATAATGTGGACTATGTAAGGTGTCAGTTTCAAAAATACTGGAACACTATGTACAATGACTACATTTGGTCACCCGTCCTTTTCCATAGGTTTTATAACTCTGTTTTGTTCAAGTAAATTTTTAAAACCAGCATCTTTTTTATGTACAACACATGGCTTTTCCCTCACATTTTTTAACCATTCTTGATCTCCTCTAAAAATAAATCGATTCTTATTTAATATGTCCTTTATGTCATAAAATAATGGGTTATAATTTAAAATAAGGGCTTTGCTGAAATCTTGGGTCATGTTTGTATCTTCACTCAAAATGTTAATATTAGGGTAACAATATCAGATGTATCTGTCCCTAATAAAGGAAAAAAGTGTCCACATACCCTTTTTTTCCGTGACCTCATTAAGAATTGGTTCAATAAAATTGTTAGGATACCCTCTTTGCTTTGTTGTAATATACCCCACAACTTGCCCCTCTCTTTATAGAACATTTCTATGTCAATGATCATATGTGCCAATCTAACACATTGGTCTTTGACAAGTGACTTTTTTTTTTTGAAAGTCAGGGTGTCTACTCTCATAGTGTAAGAGGGTATTAGAATATGTGGTTTTTCTGTATGTCGTGGTTTTAAAGTTCTGTTCTACTTCAGTTTTGATAATAAATATATCCAAACAACTGATCTTGTCACTGCTTTGTTCCATAGTGAAATTTAAAAAAGATGTACTAGTATTTAAAAATTCAAAAAAATATCTGTAATTCATTTTCACTGCCTTCCCAGAATATTGATATCGTCCAAAAATCTCCCGTAGAATTTACACAGCTTGAATAGCTCTGAAGTGAATACCTGAGTGAGTTCCCACTGGGCCAAAACTATATTGGCAAACAGGGGGGGCACAGGTTGCCCCCACTGCTACGCCTGTTGTCTGTTTAAAAAGCTGGTTCTCAAATATGATGTAATTGTTGTTAAGGACCAATTCCATTAAAGTTCTAAACATTAATATCCTTTCATGCCTTATATATGTGTTACTGCATAAACAAATCATAAAATAGGTCAAGGCCCTCTTCATGTGGTATTACGCTAAATAAATCTTTTATATCAATGGTAGCCAAAATTAATTTATTACTATAGAATTCTTTCTTGATTTTCTTCAAACAATCCCATGAATCCTTGAGTATATGCTGGTAATCAAGAAGCGTAGATTTTAAATGAAAGTCCAGAAATTTGGCTAAAGGTGTTGTTTTCCATGCTTTTGCATCCACAATAGGCCTTGGGGGTTCTGATGCTTTTATGTATCTTGGGGATTCCAAATATTAGGTTCATAGGTTTATAGGTAAGTACTAGGCTATCTGCCCAAGGGCATTTATAAGCCTAGCCAGAATGTGTTGGCTTTCGCCACCCCCTTAGATTAGTTCCCTGTGCCTCTGTCCAGCAGAGCCATTAGTTCCCTGTGCTACTGTCCAGCAGAGCCATTAGTTCCCTGTGCTACTGTCCAGCAGAGCCATTAGTTCCCTGTGCCACTGTCCAGCAGAGCCAGTGCAGTGATCCCCTGGGTAAATTTTCTGTTTCCCATCCACCCGTCAAGGTTTCTCTTGAAGAGTGTTACTGTGGGGCTCTACCTGATGTATATTGGAATCCTGTTCCAAAGCATGGGGAGTCTCTGGGATAGGAATCTATCCCTCCAGCATGTCCTATTTATCGTTGTGGTGAGGTTTATATCTCTAGAGCGTGTGGCTGTCTGGTATTTGTTTTTTTTCAGGTGGAGCATGTCCATCAATTCTGGATAGGACATGGCCTTGTATGTCAGGCAGAGATCACCTCTGAGTAAGCGGTATGCAACTGAGTACAGCTGGAGTTTCCTGAGTCGGGCTGCATAGGGCATCTGTTTGAGGCCAGTAATCCTCTTGGTGAGGTACTTTTGTGGCCTTTCCAGCTGTTGCAGGTGTCTTGTAAGGTACATCCCAAATGGGGTGTTGTATTCTATGATGGGTCTAATGAGTGATGAGTAGAGAGGCACAATAACCTCTCTTGTTCTAGATGCGAACCCTTTTGTTATTAGGTGGGCCACATAGAAGGATTTTCTAACCACCTTGGCAATATGATTATCAAAGGAGAGATTACTATCTACTTGGGTCCCCAGATCCCTCATTACATTTTCTGTATTTAGGGGACTACCACCTATGTGGTAGTTCGAGTATTTTTTCCAAAGGGGATGACTATGCACTTTTTGGCATTTAGCTTGAGGCCATGATTTTGACACCAGGTATCCCTCTCAGTGAGACCCATCTGAAGGGTGTCTGTATCAGCCGAAGAATCAATTATGACCCCTAGTTTTCATTAGTCTGCGAACTTGGTCAGCCATAGTCCTCCTATGCTTGCCTGTACCTCTGAGAAGTATATACCGAACAGGAGGGGTCCTAGGACTGAGCCCTGGGGGACGCCACTTGTAACCGGTTTAGAGTCGGACGTAGAACCTGCAACTCTCACCATGTGGGTTCTATCCATGAAGCCAGTTGGCAACCTATCTTTTGCCGTAGGGGTTTATGTTCAAGCTGGTGAGCTTGTCTATAATACTAGAATGGGGAATGGTGTCGAACGCCCTTGCGAGGTCTAGGTAGGCTGTGTGGACCTCCTTTCTCTCGTCTAATGCCTTGGTAACTGTCTCAAAGAAGTCCACCAGGTTTAGGAGGCATGATCTGCCCTTAACAAAACCAAACTGGGTAGGGTCCAAGGTTTGGAGGTTCCCAATGTCTCTGTTAATGGGTTCCATGATGATGCGTTCCATAGCCTTGCAGACCAGGCTAGTCAGGCTTATAGGGCGATAGTTCCCAGGGTCCGTTGTGGCTCCACATTTGTGGAGCGAGATAACTGTTGCTGTGTGCCACTCTATAGGTACATAGCCTGTAGAGAGGCTGAGTTTGAACAGTGTGTTTAGGTGAGGGTTAGTTCATTTTGGAGCCCTTGTAAGACACAGCCTGGGACCCCATCTGGTCCCATTGAAGCTGTGTTTTTGGCTTTGGATAGGGCTGTTTTAACCTGTGCATCGGTGATTGATGGGGGCCTATATTCTTCTGGTGTGCTTATGGACCCTTTAGGGGGTGAGAGGGGGGTGAAGTTTGCACTAAACCAGTCTGCCAGAATGTTTGCAATATCAGTCGGTTCAGTGTATTTTTTGCCATTCTGCACTAACTCAGAGCAGATCTGAGAGTTTCCACTTAGGTTCTTGACATAGCTAATGAACGCTTTGTGGTTATCTTTGGAGTCATTGGCAATTTTTCTTTTGAAACTAGCCGTGGATGATTTAATGAGGGATCGTAGTTTCTTGCTGATACTGATCAGGGATGTCTTTCCTTCTTGGGAATTTGCTCTTTTCTGTACTAGTTTCCTCCTTCTGTTGTATAGCTTGTTTATGGCAGGAGGTCCACCAGACTGGTTTCCTTTTCTTGGAGGAGTGAGTCTTGGTTTTACTTGGGATAGCATGATCCATGCATTCCTGCAGATGCTCATAGAGAGCCTTTGGAAAGGTTTCAGCAGCTTGGACAGCATTGTCCTTTAGCATGGGGCCTGTGAACCTTTCCACCTCGGTCTTAAGTAACGTGAAGTTTGCTTTTGAAAAGTTTTTCATGGTGGTTTCCTTGATTGGGGGTGGGGGCAGAATGTGGATATCCAGAGTGATTAGTCTATGCTCTGATCTAACCAGCGAGGGGTTGACCTCCGGTGTGGAACACCGGTCGCCCATGTTGGTGATGACCAGGTCCAATATGTTCCCTCTGGTGGGGGTGTTGACCAGTTGATCCAGGGCTTTCCAGTTTATAAATTCTAGGAAGTGCTGGGCAAGGGAGTTGGTACTTGAGTGGTTCTCCCAGTTTATGTGTAGGTAATTGAAATCACCCAGTATTAAGGTGTTTGGTAGGACCTTCATATTTCCCAGTGTCTCCAGAAATGCGGAATGGGGGTCCTGGGCCATGGTGGGTGATCTGTAGCAAGCTACAATTTGGATTGCAGTTTTGCCCATTGTTAGTTGCACATGGATGATCTGCATTGTGCTGTGCCACTAACCTGGAGATGTGGGTATCCTTGATGAATATGGATACACCCCCACCTTTTGTGTTTCGGTGCTGGTTCTGTGGCCGAAAGGTATGGTATGAGTTATAGCCTAGTAGTGCTGTGGTGCTCTCAGGAGCCTTAAACCAGGTTTCTGTTACTGCACAAATGTCGATGTTCTCCATACTGAGGAGTACCTCGAGTGCATGCATTTTGAGGCTTAGACTTCTGGCGTTGAGTAGCATTACCCTCAGTTTTTGGTTACTTGTGCTATTTATGGTGGTGGGTTTGTCTTTTGAGCCTTGCCTAAAAACGGCACTATGGGGCAGTAAGAGCCTTGCCAGTATTCGAAAGCCTATGGGTGACAGGTGCAAGCCATCTCCTGCGAAGCAACGTGGCTTGTCGAGCTTATCATCACAAGCGGACAGATACTGGATCCCCTTTGAATGACACCAGAAACTTAGCCAATTGTTGAAATTGATCATTTTTCTTTATACTGTGGCATAATTCTTGGTGAGGGCAGGATGCTACTCAGGGTCAGGGTCATACTGGCCTGGGCTACATGATAAGAGAGCTCTTCCATGTCCATTTTCATGTAGTCCAGGGAGGTACGTCTCAGGTCATTTACACCAATATAGACAATGACAGAGTTGTATGTGTACTTGTTCTGGAGTGACCTGAGTGCTTGAGTTATGTGGCAGATCCTGGCACCTGACAGGCAGTTAACTGTAACCTTCTCCTTGTCCAGCCTAGTTAGTAGGACATCAGCATGCCTGACTATAGAGTCGCCTATTACTAGTGTGTTTGGTATGTTATTTTGCGTTAAGGGCTGTGATTGAGTGGCACACTGAATATGTGAAGTATGTGTTTCATGGTTGGTGATGGGGTGTGGAGGTTGCTTGGATGTCTGCTTTGGAGGTCTCTGTTGCTTTTGCAGATTTTTATTTAGAGTCTCTGAGTATGTTTTCATGTATTCATGTGTGTTATTTGCCGGTGTTGGTTTATTAGGTCTATGTGAGACTGGTGGTGTGTTGCAAGTATTACCCTTCTCCTCTTGACTGTCAGTTCCAGTCTTGGATTGAGAGAGCTTTGCATCCATTTTGGCTGTATAATTGCATCTCTCGCATGTATTAGTGTTTGGTGGTAGAAGGAGAGGGTTGTCTGTGTGTATATGAGGCAGTTGTAACATTGCCTCAAAATGCCCAGATTCACCAGTTGGACTGGAGAGTACACAGGAAACTGCCCTTTGGACATGCCTGAATAGGTAGAGTAAGCTGTCTTTCTGATTGGCTGGTGAGGACGAATAGAGAGCCTTGTCCTTGTTGGAGTTTTGGGGTGCATTTGTGTTAGAAAGCCTTGTTCTTCCTGTGTTCTCTGATAGTTAAATAATAAATCATTCAAAGTGACCTCAATATTTCTGTTGGCTATATTAAACTCATTTAGAGAGCTTTCCACATAACAGTCTCCATATAGAATCCCCAGCATTTTATCTATGTACATTTGTTGGTCCATGACCACCAAACCTCCCCCTTATCAGGCTTCATAATTCTAATGGATTTATTGGAACAAATACTCTGGAAAAGTCTTGTTTCACACTCTGTTAAATTAAATGTAGTAATTTTGGGTTTGTTTAACAACATTCTAATATCATTCATACACATATTTTCAAATAAATGGAATAGTAGGTTGGGGTGGAGGGTTGAATGTACTCGTTCTTTAATATCCCAGGCTGCGTTCTACACGAACTACAGAATGAACTGGCACCCTACCTAAGTACCATGTTCAATGATAGCCTCACCTCAGGCTTTGTACCCACTGAATGGTGCACCGCGACAGTTATCACACTCCACAAAGGGGGAGCCATGACGGACCCTGGGAACTACTGCCCCATTAGCCTGACGAGCCTGGTCTGCAAGGCCATGGAACGTATCATCATGGAACTCCATAAACAAAGACATTGGTAATCTCCAAACTCTGGACCCTACTCAGTTTGGATTTGTAAAAGGCAGATCATGTCTCCTAAACCTGATTGACTTTGAAGCAGTCACCAAAGCCATAGATGAGGGTAAAATGGTTCACACAGCTTATCTAGATCTCGCCAAGGCTTTCAACACCATCCCCCACTCTGGAATTATAGATAAGCTCACTATACTAGGTATAAATCCCTATGTCACAAGTTGGGTTGCCAACTGGCTCATGGACAGAACCCACACTGAGAAAGTAGTGGATTCCAAATCCGACATCAGATCAGTGACAAGTGGAGTACCACAGGGTTCAATCCTGGGTCCTCTCCTGTTTGGTATCTACTTCTCTGAAGTGCAGGCCAACACAGAAGGTCTTTAGCTAACAAAGTTTGCAGATGACTGCAAACTAGGAGCTATAATCGAAACTCCTAATGATGTGGACAAACTACAAGGGCCTAACTGAGACAGATATCTGGTGTCAAAGCCATGGCCTGAAGCTCAATGCCAAAAAGTGTATTGTCATCCTCTTTGGTAAAAACTCTGTACCCATGAACTACCCATAAACTACCACATAGCTGGTAGTCTACTTAATGCCGAAAATGTGATGAGACCTTGGGACACAGGTGGACAGTAGTCTCTCCTTTGATAATCACATCGCCACAGTGGTCAGGAAATCCTTCTACGTGGCTCATCTCATCATAAAAGGATTCTCATCCAGAAAAAAAGTGGTAATTGTTCCCCTCTACTCATCACTCATTAGACCCATTATGGAGTACAACGCCCCTTTTGGTATGTACCTCACAAGACATCTACAACAACTGGAAAGACCACAGAAATACCTCACAAAGAGGATTACTGGCCTCAAACAGATGCCCTATGCAGACCGTCTCAAAAAACTACAGTTTTACTCCATCGCATATCGCCTACTCAGGGACGATCTCTGCCTAACATACAAAGCTATGTCAAACCCAGAGCTGTTGGACATGCTCCACTTAAAGAAATCCCAATCCCTCCAAGCTACACGCTCTAGGGACCTTAACCTTGTCACCACAATAAACAGAACATGCTGGAGGGATAAATTCCTGTCCCAGAGACTTCCCATACTCTGGAACAGACTACATATCTATGTCAAACAGAGCTCCTCATTAGCACTCTTCAAGAAAAATCTTGATGATTGGATGGGAAATGGGAAATTCACCCCGGGGATCACTTCTGTGGCTCTGCCCGACAGGGGCACAGGAAAGTAATTTTCTTGGGTGGCGAAAGCCAGGGTACATTTTTTGGCTAGGCTTGTACCTACCTATAAACCCTTAACTGGTTCATAGGTACCATTCTTCTGAAAAAAGCAATTTAAATTTAATTTTCTAGTATATATTTTTAAATCTAGGCGATGCTTGTCAACCTTAACATTTCTTAATGGTACAAAATTCATGCCCTTTTCAAATAAAGTGGCCCATTCAGCAGTAACAGTTTCACTACTGTAATTGTAAGTCGTAAAATCATTATGTTCATTAGTCTTCTTTTTTTCATTCAAGCCTTTCATGCAAGAGATCCACCAGTGAAGTAGCAAGGAATATCATCCATTACCCACCCTTCTAGTTGCAGACAGAATTGGGAACACCTGGAATGCAGGTATTTGTGTCCAATCTCTTCAGCATAATTTAATATGCCCAATGATTATGCTTTGTCTTTTCAAAGCACTGAAATATTAATCAGTAGCAGATTAATGCTGTTGTCCAAAAAGAAAAGGTGTGGAAGTTGAAACGGGCATTACTAGCAGCAATGGCATCAAAGAAAGGTGTATTTTCAACAACAAACAATGTCAGGTTTGTTAAACTTTGCCTTCATGGTCATATTGGTAGGCAGATTTCTTATGAGGAAAATGGTGACAAAACTTATGATAGGATAAGGGCGATCCATAGGAGTAAGGAAACATTTTAGGGGTTTAGCTGAAATCTGTAAAAGTTTTGTGGAATGACAGTATGACAGGAAGTTTCAGTGGAGAAGAAATAAGAGCCTGTATGGATACAACAGGAGGTAGATTTAGAGAAATACTATAGAGGTCAGTGTTTTAGTGAACAGTGGCCAAGAGACAAAGAAAAGAAAAAAAATGGGGGGTGGTGTATGGTAAATAAATAGTAGGCAAATGTAGTATGAGGAGGTGAAGCATCTTTTTATTTTGCAAGCGGGAATATTACCCTTGGAGATTTAGATCTTTATGACCCCATCAAAAAGGGTCACCAGATAATACACAGAATAAGGAATTTTCTAATAAGTACAGACAAGAATTTTTAAACTTAATAAATACAGGTAACTAATGTGAATGCTGGAAGTTGGAAAAAAAAACTTTTCACAAGATCTTTTAAGAGGGTAAGGAATTACATTAGAGGAGGGAGAAGCATTGTAGAGAAAAAGAAAAAAATAGTGCAGTCACAGAATTGTGGTAGGAGTGAGGTATTAGAAATTAGAGGCTATTTATTTATTTCAGTTTGATAACCGGGTAAGTGGACTGGTCAACAGACCCTTTTCAGTCATGATTTGGGCACTATGCTGCAAGACACGAATGGAAAATTATACGGGTCTATGTTAAATGTTCAAACATCCAAAATGTCGAACATTAATGGTCGAGACCAAATGTTTGACATTTGGATGTTCGAACATCAAATAGAAAAACTAAAAAAAGAAAAAAAAAACACTTTAATAGCGTAAGCAGGGAAGGCAAGCTCCCCTGCGCCCCCACTTATATGTACCAACTCCGAGACTGCACTTTAGTGCAGAAAAGGGAAATTTTCCCTATCTGCACCTTACGGCGCCATTGAAAGTCAGTCTTTGAACACTTAAAATTTCGAACATTTGGTCTCGACCATGTAACGTTCTAAATTTTGAGCGTTCAAAGATTTGTCATAGACCCAGTTATACATAGACTTAAGAATATACAAAGTTGTACATTACAGAGAAACAAAGTGTAGAAAAATATATGTATGTCATATATAATTATAATTGCAAGTGATATTATTGTTTACAGTATGAATGTCTCCTGTAATTGTACAATCAGTGGTCATTTTTAAACGAAATTTCTTTACAAGAAAGATGTGAACAGCCATGGTCTCTGAAGGAAGAGCATATGGTGTCCTCAAATGGTTCTTTTAGTTTGTTTCTAAATATTTGATATGGCTTTTGCTGCCTCATTTCTGGAGGTAGCCAATTCCAAAAGAGCTGGTTCCGTATTCTAGTGAAAATGTGTCTCATGTTTAGTTATATGCTGTTGATGTCAACAGTGGTAAGATGGGCTTCTGCAAGAAGAGAAAATCTGTAGATTTTTATAGTTTTTGTGTTTCACGCCTGTTTGAGCAGGAATGTAAGGTTACAGGAGGGAACCCACATTTTATTTTAGGGATAAGCACATTTATAGCTAAGGCATCACTAGCTGTAGGAGTGAGGAAGTATGAGATTCTGTAACAAAGTTTTAGTTGGTGGAGTGTTTTACTAATAATATTGTCAGTATGCTTGGCCAATGAAAGAGTAGGGTCTACTGTGATCCCTAGGTATTTTTATTCTGTTTCTAATGGCAGCAGGGGTTGTCAGATTTGGTGATTTAGGGAGATTTTGCAGTTAATCGAATATCATAATATTAGACTTCACGGAATTGATTAGAAGCATAATTTTATTCATCTAATGGCATAGACCTGTAAGCTTATTTTGAAAGATCAAGGTATTTTCACATGATTCAGGTAATAAGATACCATCTGTGTAAAGGACCATGTTCAGGTGGGGCAGGTCAACAGGTATATCACTGATTAGGGAAAGTAGCAGTGGTCCATGGATAGATCCTTGTGAGATTCTTATGATAGTAGTGCTTTCATTTGAAATGGTGGTTCCTGTGAAGGATGGTTCCTGTGTGTAAATTGTGTTTTGGAGATTAATTTGAGCCAAAAATGAATTTGCTAAGTTTGTAGAGGAACAGATTATGATTTAATGATCCAGTATTTTTCTAATTCAACTGTGGGTTGTGGGATCCGACCTTGGCATTGAATCTGAAGGTCTTCAATTCTAGGTCTCTGACTCCTCTGCTACCCACAATTCCCTAGTCTCCACCTTATGACCTCAGAACTTTTTTGCTGCCTGAGGTGTTCAGTCATGCAAAGGGCTAAATTTTTCATGTCTTGCAGAAATTTTCTAAAAGCTCCTCCTTTATTAAGAGTTTTTTCTCTCTTTTTAGTTTAGTTTGTTAAAATTTTTAGTACTAGTAACCTTAACTAATTTAGGTGTTGTTTTTCTAATTAAGTAGGTAGAATAGTTATTTTAAGATTGTTCTAGTTGGGGTAAGGTGTGTGTGTGTGTGTGTGTGTGTGTGTGTGTGTGTGTGTGTGTCAGTCATCTTCTTCTTCTTCTTCTTCTTCTTTTGGCTGTTTCCATTGGGAGTCGCCACAGCAGATCTGTTTTCATTTCTTCCTGTCCTCTGCATCTTGTTCTGTCACACCAGCCACCTACATGTCCTCTTTCACCATGTCCATAAACCTTATCTTAGGCCTTCCTCTTTCCTGTTGCCTGGTAGCTTCATCCTTAGCATCTTTTTCCCAATGTATTCAGCATCCCTCTTCAGCACATGTCCAAACCAACATAATCTTGCCTCTCTGGCTTTGTCTCCAAACCTTCCAACCTGGGCTGACCCTCCAATATACTTATTCCTAATCCTGTCCAACCCCAACCTGGGCTGACCCTCTAATATACTTATTCCTAATCCTGTCCAACCTCGTCATACCCAGTGCAAATCTTAACATCTTTAACTCTGCCACTTCCAGCTCTAACACCTGCCTTTTTGTCAATGCCACTGTCTCCAACCCATATAACATAGCTGATCTCACTACCCTCTTGTTAGACCTTCCCTTTCACTCTTACTGGTACTAATCTGTCACAAATCACTCCTGACACTCTCTTCTCCACCCATTCCATCCTGCCTGTACTCTCTTCTTCACCTCTCTTCCACACTCACCATTACTCTGAACTATTGATCCCAAGTAAAATAAATAAAAATAAATAAGTATTTAAACTCATCCACCTTTGCCACCTCTACTCCTTGCATCCTCACCATTCCTCTGTCCTCCCTCTCATTCACACACATATATTCTGTCTTAGTCCTGCTGACCTTCATTCCTCTTCTCTCTAGAGCATATCTCCATCTCTCCAGGTCTCCTCCACCTGTTCCCTACTCTCACTACAGATCACAATGTCATCAGCAAACATCATAGTCCACGGGGACAATGACACACGTCGAGCTGGTGTTGTGCATAAGAATAGTGAAACACTATATTTTGTGACCACTTTTGGTTGTTTTACCAAAGAATTTACCAAAATAGTTACTCAATTTTGGAATTATTTGTGCTCCATTAGGCAGTACTAAAACATGGTTGAATTTTGAACTTAAATTCTCCTATAGAAGGGGGAAAAATATAAAAGATTTTCTAGTGAAAAGTAGATTTAGTATGCCTATAGACACTATACATTATAACATCAAGAATAAGGGCACGTATCTTTGTGGTAAATGTAAGGCTTGCAATTTTATTGTCTCCAGTTTTTCTAGCATTAATAATGTTTTGTTTAAAACTAATAATGTTTTTTATTGCAACTCTGAGGGAGTAATATATGCATTGAAATGCCCTTGCGATAAATTTTATATTGGTGAAACAAAAAGAGCATTTAAAGTCAGACTTTTGGAACATGTTAGAGACATTAATAATGAAAAAGAAGATAGCCCAGTGGCAATGCATTTTAAAAATTTTCATAATAGTGATAGTAGTGGTTTAAAAGGGACCATTTTAGAACAAGTATGTGATTACAAATATAATAATGCAAGTATTAAACAATTATTGCAACACAAGGAAGCAATATACATTTTAAAATTTAAAACTTTGTATCCATCGGGTTTAAATGAAGATTTTAATTGGAAAATGTTGTTAAATTGAATCTAATTAACTAAGATTGGTTAATTATATAATTATAGTAATTGATGTTGTGCAATGGTATAAATGTGCTTGTGGTTTTGTACTTTCCATACTCCTTGAAGGCTGTTGCCGAGACGTCAGGGTTTTTATAATAAATTGTGTTCCAGTGGATTGGTCGTTGTTTTTTCCACGGGGACTCCTGTCTGATCTCGTCTGGCAACCTGTCCATCATCATTGCAAATAAGAAAGGGCTCAGAGCTGATCCTTGATGTAATCCCACCTTAAATGCATCCGTCACTCCCACCGCAGACCTCACTGCTGTCGCACTATCCTCGTACATATCCTGTACCACTCTTTTACGTACTTCTCTGACACTCCCGACTTCCTCATACAATACCACAACTCCTCTCTAGGCACCCTGTCATATGCTTTCTCTAAGTCTACAAAAACACAATGCAACCCCTTCTGACCTTCTCTGTACTTCTCCATCAACACTGTCAGAGCCAGCATCACATCTGTAGTGCTCTTTCCCGGCATAAAACCATACTGCTGATCACTAATCATCACGTCCCTTCTTAACCTAGCTTCCACTACTCTTTCCCATAACCTCATGCTGTGACTGATCAATTTAATCCCTCTGTAATTACTACAGCTCTGCACATCACCCTATTTCTTAAAAATCGGTACCAAAACTCTTTTTATATATATATATATATATATATATATATATATATTTCTTCTTTCACAGAGATTCAAGTAGTATTTGTTATTATTAAAATCATTATAATTTATTGAATGTGCCTTGTAGCTCTCTAGGTTAGGTTTAAATAGATCAGGGCTTCAAAAAGTGCCCAAGGTGTGGGCATAAGCTGCCTCCCCAGGACCCACACTCCCTCTGCATCTACTGTTTAGGGACCTCTCATTTGAATACTATATGTCAATCCTATACTTTTTTCAGTGATGGTCTTGCAAACAAGACGAGAGAAGCTAAGAAGGACTCCTTCCTCCCTAGACAGGGTCTGCCACCCCTTACTCATCCATGACTTCTCCAAGGACAAGAATTTGAGGGAAAAGGTAGATAGGAATAAAGATAGGCACTCTTGACAGGACAAGGAGAAATCCTAAAGAAAATGAAGAAGTGAGCTCTCAAGAAGTCTCATAAATAGTTACTAGATCCATGTTTGATTTTGGAATCTAATCATAAAGTACCTAGACTATCAGAACTGTATCTTGGCACAAACATCTCCTGCTCAGCCCCCACTTTCACTGGAACCAGTAAGTCCCACACTATATTCTCTAATACTTTGAGAGAAGAGATATTCCCAACTACAATTGGCGGTCTTCATCCTATTCTTCAAGAAGTCTAACTTAACAGGATTTCAAAAGAATCATGAGAAAATTTCTCCGGATGAAGATATAGCTCAGGGTTCTCTTGATACCATCCTCTGGGAACATACATCCTGGTCCATCTACACTTCCTCTGTTCTCTTGTCCAGAATAGGTTTGCCTGTTGGTGCTGGTGCTTTTGGGCCTGATCTGTGCTGGAGCAGATAGTTCAGTCGACTTTGGTTCCGACAGGTTCCCTACATCTTTCAAGTCCAATATGTTCAGATCTGGAGGAATTTTAGAACCAAAGTTTAGGTGCAGAGGCTCTGTGGAGGGTTCAATCCCTGTTGTCATCCCCCCTTCAGTGCTATATAGTTCAACACAGAGATCATCTTCAGGGTCGAGACCCATCAGTTCTGAGGTTTCTGTCCTGTCCAGGGGCAGGGGGCACTTACAGAGCTGATTGCTTCCTTGGCCTTTGAGGCTTTTCGGTGGGTCCTTTCAATTACTGAGGGGACAAGGTGCTCTCCAAGATCAGAGCCATCCAAATCCTGACTGGAATCAGCTTCTGCTTCTCAACCTTCTGTCAGACAGGGACATATTCCACAGGCTTCCAAGACAACCTGTTATAATATAAGCTCCCAGTCTAAGTCGCAGCCTTTCCTTCAGATGGTTCATAGAAAACAGAAGTGTAAACAGAAGTGCTTAGACTCTTCACCAGAGTCTGTTACCCAAGACACCGACTTGGATGAAGGTAAAGTCTCCTCAAGATCCCCCCTCTGAGGACCTCATCTTTGGCTAAATTCTGGAATTGATGAAACAGAGAGTGGGATGGTCCACACTTAGTCCCTCTCCTGATGAGTCGGTGCTCCTGGTAGGCTTTGGGTCTGGCTCAACTTCCTTCTGGGTGACCTAAAGTGAGAGAGATGCTCACCTGAAGTCAGCAAGATGGTAGGTCTCACTCCCTCATTCACTCTCATGGTTCTTTGTAGTACCCAAGAAAACAGGAGACCTCAGGCCCATTCTGGACTACAGTCACTTAAATCAGTATGTCAAGCAGACAAAATTCTGTATGGTCACACTACAGTCCATTTTACCTTGACTGAGGAAGGACGATTGGATGTACTTAATAGATCTTAAGGACACATGCTATCATGTAAAGATAGAAGTGTTCAAGGAAATTTTTTTCCCCTGGTTGGGAGTCAATTATCAGTTCAGACAACTGCCCCCCAGTCTCACCACAGCCCCCCACCCAGGTATTCACCAAAGTTATGCCAGCAGTAGTAGTGCATCTGCGCCTACTAAGAATCCAAGTTTTCTTGTATCTTGATGGTCAGTTGTAGCAGCAAGGAGCCAGTTTTTTATCACACCATTGGGACCCCCCTGCTACAGTTAATGCAGGAGCTAGGTGTTGCAGTCAACATGACTAAAAAGTCTGTGTGCTGTCTCAACAGATAGAATTTTTCAGATGCCACCTAAACATGACCTTGCAGATTGCTCAACTTTCAATATCCAGGTGCTTTCCCCTCTATCTCAATGCATCTCACATTCTTCACCACCTTTATGGCATCCACAATCCTTATGGTCTTGCTTGCCAGATTCTATATGAGGGTTTTCCAGTGGACTTTGACAGTACAGTGGTCCCAAAGAGATTCCCCACCAAAATAAGACTTACTCAGATTTGCAGGCCACCCATATCTTGGTGAATAACATCTCCTTCAGTGGAAGATAGATGACCATTCCTAACAGATCCCCCATTGGCAGTAGTGATAATGGATGTTTCCCTTCTAGGGTGGGTGGGGACATTTCAAAGGGAAGATGGTCCAGGGCACCTGTTCACACATGGAGGTCAACCTTCAAGTCAGTGTCCTAGAGATGAGAGCTGTTCTCCTTGTGTTGCAGGCCTTTCAAGACATTCTTCTCAGAGGAGTGATCCAAGTACAGACCCACAATATGTCTGTAGTCTGGTACATCAACAAACAGAGAAGAACCATTTTATACCCCTTTTTGTGAGTAGTCTGTTAATGGGTGATATCTTCACAATACTTTCTAATAGCAGCGCATATCCCGTGGTCATCCAGTGTTCTGGTAGACAAATTGAGCATGTCCATCTTAATGCCTCATGAGTGGTCCCTCAATCCAACAGTGATGAACTTAATATTCAGTCACTGGGGCCAACCTTGCTGCAACCTCTCTGTATCCTGTCTAAACTACAAATGCGGCAGTTATTTTGCCCTGATCCCTCCACAGGGACGGTCACCAAGGGATGATTTTGTCCACACTTGGTCCCCAGGTTTCCTTTGTACTTTTCCCCCATTGCCTTTAATGAACAAGTTTATACAGAAAGTAAGAATATGCAAGACCAAGGTGATCCCAATTACCTCTTTCTGGCCTCTGCAGACACAAGTTTCCAATCCTGTAGCCTCTCCTAGTGCATCCTGCATGGAAACTGGATAAGTGTCAAGATCTATTGACCCACCCATCCAAACTAGCTCCCCCCTGACCAGAAGGCCATGAAATTGACAGGTTGCTTCCTCCAATTATAAGATTAGGCAGAGCTGTCAGACTTTCCTTGTCAGCTGTTCATATCTTATCAGCATCCCAAAAGCAGGCCACTACCAAAATTTACCATAGCAAATGGAAAACGTTTAGACCCCTTTTCATCTTTTCTTCCCACTATTCTAAAGTTTTTATCAGAATTGTGTCACAACGGCTCCAGTTACTTAACTGTCGAAGTTCAGTTGGCAGCCATCTCTACCCTTCATGTAGGCCAGAACAACTACTGTGACCCCCAATCAGAGATCTGGCTCTTCCTTGGGACATTATTGTCATGTCAAAAGCATTGACTCTGCCACCTTTTGAACTAGCTGCCTCAGTGGATTTAAAATTCTCCTTGGAAAACAATTTTTCTTGTTGTCACTTCAGCTAAGTGCATATAAGAGATGCCAGCACTATCCTGTAAACCACCATATTTGTTTTTTCATAAAGACAGGGTTTCACTGAGAATCAATACATCCTTCCTTCTTAATGTAGTATCCAAAGCTAATCAGTATAAAGAAGTAAATCTACCAGTGTTTTTTCCATGATTTTCCAACAAAAATGAATATATGCTTCATACTGAATATATGCTTCATATGCTGGATGTCCATCACCAGCTTAGGTTTTAGCTTCATAGAACTAAGTCTTTTAGAAAGTCTGATCAACTATTTGTGGCATTCTGTAAACCAAAATTGGTCAAGGCAGTGGCTAAAGTTACTCTGTCTAGATGGTTATCTTATTGTAATGGTCTGTCTCTACAGTCGAAGCCCGAGGCTCACCAAGGACAGTGACCACCTCTACAGCCTTTGCCAGTAGACTAGCTATCAGTGCTATCTGTGCAGATGCTGGCCTACAGTTCACACATTTGTGTCCCATTATAAACTGGATAAGCAATCTAGGCCTTTTTGGCTCCACCATAGTGACTATTGAGAAGTTTCAGTAGTGGTTAAGAGTTAAGGTTTCCTATTGCATTATTGGTTGATTTGTATGGAGTCAATAATGTGGCCTGTTAAGGTTTTTGATTCTTTTTCCAGAAGTGTTTAAGACTGGAGGCTAGCATCATTGGTGTGTCTCTAAAAATGGGCCTTTGCTGAACTGGTAGATTATAAGATTAGGCAGAGCCATTTTCTTGAGGTGGTTATATCTTTCACATAGTTAGTTGTTTTGAAGGTTGCTGCTTCCATTCGGTTTTAAGTAGTTGATTTTGGTTACTGTGAAAGCCAGTGTCATTTCTGCCCCCTTAACCTCCTTTTTACAATTAGGAAGGTGGGACTCTTGAATATGACTTGGGCAAAGACTGTGTTTGAACCTGTGCAGTTGTAAATAGTGGTCCAATAAATAGTTTGCAGGTTCTCATTTAGTGCTTGCTGTTTAGTTTCTGAGAGAGGTCAGTTGGATGTGGTACAAGGTGATTTGCTTACTATTATAAAATACTAAATCAAATTGAGCGGTGATTAGAGTATTAAGTAGTATATTGACTTCTTTGCATTTCACTTTTAAGTTGGCTATAATGAGGTAGATAGTAGTCCTTGCCTTTCCGTTGTCTGGGTCTTGTAAATTCTTTGACTAGTTGTTCCAAACTGTCAAATAGAAGCGTTTTATTAAGAAGGTAGTTGTGAGCAATACCAGCATTAACATTAAATTTGCCTATTAGTATTGTGTTGTGTTTTTACCCCATTTAGAAATAAGTCTTGTATTAATCGTCATTATAATATGGTTACTGAGGATGGGGGCGGGTGTAAAGTGACCATCCATTGCAAGATATATTTATAGCCAGTTATGTTTTTGGTTTGCTGCATTTGATGCTAAGTTTACTTTTTCGACGTTAGCTGATAAAAGACTCTTGCTGATAAGTATTGCTACCCTTTTACCTTGTATGGGGACTCTGTCTATTGCCTAGGTATAATGTATATTTAGAGTTCATGTATTGGGATGGACAACTGTTGTCCTTTAGTCCGGTTTCTGTTTATTCCCAGATTGTGCAGTTTTAAGTTGCAAAGCCAGGCTTTAAGGGCTTACCATTTGTTAATGTTGAGGCAGGCAGTTTTTTTTTTTTTTTTTGCCATTGTTGTACGGATTAGTGAGGGTACCTTGGAGATATTGTTGTTTGAGGGATTGCTGGCTTGTTGTAATCTGGGAATGTTGTACATTGTGTGTCTGCCTGGATTTGTTGGAATGTCACCTGCTTGTACTAGTTAAGTACGAAGAGTTTTTATTGAGGGATTTATTGGGTTGGTTGTTTAGATAATTTTGTGAGCTTCTCCTTTAAGTACACAAAGGGTAATTTCTGGGTTCCTTACCTGTGTCTCCATAATGGAAACACTGAGTTAGCACAGTACACAGATGACTTAACACACTCTTGTATAGTGCTGACTGTCAACAAGCACTCTTCCATGATCAGGCTTTAACTCATTTTTAATCTAAATTAAAAAAAAAACATACATGTTACTTTTTTAAGAAGGAATGGATTATGCTACTACATCTAATTCTCCAAAGACTGCAGAAAAATTTAGCAGTTCAGTTGAGGGAACTTTTGGATAGGTCTCGAAATTATAATTTTTAAAAGGACCTGTCCAAGCTCGTTCAAATCAGTGAAGCTGTTGCAATTTGTACTTCACTTCCAGTGTCTACATCCTAAGCCATTGACAAAATTAAAGTTATGTATCAGAGGTCAGACAAATATCCATAGCTTTAGAATTGCAACTGTTAAGTGTAGTGGCAAAATGGTCATCCCAAAGTAAGAATCGGTGACATTATTTAGATTGTAACCTTTAAACTGAATGTAAGTGATAATGCAGTAAATATTAATCTGTGTAATTTTTGGAAGTACCATACAGTTGCTCTGTAACCGCTCAAGCTGCATACTTACACTGTCAACAGCGTTTTGTCCATCCAACTGTGAGTTTTCATATTAGGTTTTATATTTGTTTTTTGGGATAGATAGAGAAATTGGAAATTTATGATAATACAAATGGACAACAACAAATATCTCAAGCTCAACTAGACAGGTAACCTAGATATCCAATATTTTCAACAACTTGTATATAGCATGGTTTCCCAATTACTGGGTATGAAGAGGCCATATTGCATACATGCAGGTATTACTAGTATGGTCTTAGAGAAGCACCCCTGGAAGTCACTAGCATTAAATGAGGTAACACAGTAATTAGAGGCTTGCATCGTAAGTTAAATGCCTTTATAAGTTTTTTTTTTTTTTGTGTGTGTGTGTGTGTGTGTGTGTGTGTGTGTGTGTGTGTGTGTGTCTGATATATAAATTGCAGTAAGTACGTTACTTTCATATCACAATTAGCATTATCTTACCAATGTCTCTTGGCAACTTATTCCCATTGGTGATGAACTGATCGGTGATGATCCGTTCCTTGCTTGACTCCTCAGCTTCTGCTCAAATTCGGCTTCCACAATGTCTACAAATTTTCTACATGGTGGATGTGAGCACCTCCCATTTGGACACTCTTCTGTGGCTCTGATTCGCCTTCAGTCTGAGCATAGCCTTGCATTAGAATTTAGAAGAAGTGAAGATTGAGATCAGCACATGTATCAAGGGAGTGAATTATGATCCCATTCAGTTTTGCCTAGCATTTAAAAATACTGGCATAGTTGGATATAAAATAATTTAGTGGAGCCTTCTATATATTATGTTTGCAAATACTTAAAAGTTTTTGTTTGAATGAAAATACAAAATGTACATTTTTTTTAGCATTTATAAAGTTTAGTTATTTATTGTTTTACATTTCTGTTGTTCAGCACACACACAATTTTACATATATATTCACTTTCATGTGATTTGCAAAGCTGTTTCAGTGGTGTGATGTATGTTTTCTTGTGCACAGTTTTAATACTTGCTGTTTAATGCCTAATAATTCCTGTCCACTAGATACGTTTCCTGAAATGGTTGTCAGTCAGTATGTTTATTTATAGCTTTGATAGACACTTCTCTTTTCTGAAATAGTGAGTCAGCTTGTCGTTATTTATGTCTGTGTTTCTCTATGTGAAGAGTCTTAGCTCAGTTGTCAGTAACTGACATTAAAACCTCAAAGTACAGTACTGCAGAGTGTACCCTGTTTATTACCACATATGTTCGTTCCTGCTGGTTCATCTAGTCTCGTGTGCCCCCCCCCCCCCCAAAAACTGAACTCCGGTAACAAAAAAGCAAAAAAAAAAAAAACTCTCTCATTCATCATACATGCATATGATGCCAGAGTCCTGAAAAGTCTGTAAAGTTACTATGTATGCAACACATACTGTGCCAGAGGTTTGTAAAGTTATGTATGCAGCATATGTTGTGCCAAAGTTCTGTAACGTTGGTACATACATGATGCATGTGGAACTAAAGTCCTGAAGAGGGTACAAATATCTGCAGATGACTGTGTTTAGGAAGCTAGTAGATGCTAGTGGGAAATGATGGGCATACGCTAGTAGATGCTCATGGGAAATGATGGGCATGTAGATCTTGTATCATGTGAGGAAACTGCGCTTAGAAGGACATCTCACTCTTTAATGAAGGTCACTTATGCTCGTGGCTTTTAATGACGGTCATAAACTGGTGAATCATTGAAGGGTAGTGAGTTAAGCAGTAGAAAGAATTGATACTGTCCGCCCTTCAAGATGGGCAAAATCAACCCCCCCATAAGGTGAAGAGCTCTGTGGATGCTCATAATTTAATTTTTGGCCATCTCTGATGCAACACTGAGATAATTATTTGAGTTTTGATCAGTGTTATGGCCCAAACAGGTGCTTTGCGTTAAGGCACAGGATTACCATATACATGTTTAATGAGTAATGGAATGATATCTTGTTTTCTACTGGAGCATAAAATTAGTTGCTAGTGGCAACAGTAGTGCCTGTACCATACCCATATGTATAAGTCTTCATACTCACTGTTCTGCTTGCAGAAAAAGAACACATCCAGAATCCAGATTGCTAGTAGTGAAGCCCTCCTGCTCATTCTGTTCCCAGAAGCACCAGTGGTGTCACTCAGGGCCTCAAGGATGCCACATATATATCCCTTTCCATATGGATAGCCGATGCTTTCTTAGGTTTGAGTAGAAGGGGGATACTTCTTGCCAGTTTACCTGTTTGCACTTTTGACTGAGTACTTCTCCCACTGTCTTTTAAAAAAGTTCCTGGCTGTAGTAATTGCGTGTCACAGAATAGAGGACATTTCACATTTACTCATTCTAAATTACTTGCCTGGTACAGCCTCAGTCCTAGTCAGAGGATAGAGAGGGCATTTCAGTTCATCCTAAACTGTTCTGGATTGTTTCTCTTTCTCTCTCTCTCTACTTCAGGACAAGATGCAGCCCGTAGCAAACACCCTGCACTGACTGACGTATAGGAAGTGTGCTGAAAGAGTGTACTTTGTGTATTCTGCTGTATGTGATATTGACAATCGTGATGGTAACTAAAGCAAGACTCAATATGAGGAGGGGGGACTCCAGTGATACATCAGGGGCAGATGGAGTTGCCACAGTCAGTCCCCAGCGAAGAGATGTTTTCTATCCTGCCTTATATTCATTAAGAACTAAATACTGTGCTTAATAAGGTCAGAGAAATCTTGGGGTTCCTTTCAAGTAGGTCCTTGTCATTCAGACTTGGATCTCAGTCTGAGACACCTGAGATCCAAGTCCAAAACTAATAGGAATATTAGTATAAAAGAAATGTTGATCCTGGCTGTCAGGGCTAACAGTCCCAAGTGGAAGCTGGGAATTTAACCTGTAATAATAGATAGCATGGTGATGTAGTACATAATCAATAAGGGAGGTTCTCATTCTTCCTCCTGTACAGACTGGAAATGACTGCTTGGGAGATAGATGCATAGTCGGGCATATACACAAGGGCCTTCTATAGTCTCTCAGCAGCACACTGGTTTACAAGCTAAATAGAGAGAGGTCCCCACAAGACAGGAATGCTTTTCTCCACTTGACTTGGTGTATCAGCAGTAGGCCTTTTTTGTTTCTTCATGTAACAGACAATTGAAGAAACTTTGCTCCAGAGTGCTAATCATGCTAATCAAAGATGTTTAGGCAGTGCATGCCTTATTAAATTGGGCAGGTATCTTTCTGTATGTGCAATAAGCTTTGTTCCTCCTACTCCCCAAAGTGATTTAGAAGGTACAGGATGGGGAAAAAAGATGTTCCTAACACCACCATTTTGGCATGGGCAGCATTGGCTGTGTTCCTACTAGACATTCAAGGAAGGCACCATTCATTCCACCTTAGTGTGCAAACTTAATGACCCAGTTTAAGGAGTCCCTTGTACACCTAAATCTGAAGACACTTGGTAACATGAATGAAATGACAATTGTTAACCTTTTCACTCCTTTATACAGAGGAAGTGCTTATGAAGGAAGCTGGGAAGACCACTAACAGAAAATTTTGCCAAGCTAAGTGGAAGTAATTCTGCAGCACCAGTAAGATTGTAGGTCAGGATTGGTTTATGCCTTTGAAGGTATACATGTCCGCCATTTGAGATAAAATGTCTATAGAACCCCCCCCCCCCACTAGGTTCTTTACAACCAGTTAGACCATTCCTCAAGAGGGTATTGCATTTTGCGATTGCCTAGAAAGGATGTTATTCCTCTATGGGACTTGAATTGTGCCTCAGGAAAGCTGACCCAAGCATTTATTGGACAGCAAAAACTGCACCCTTCAAATTTTTATTATGGCTGACCACTTTCTTCTTGCTATTCCAACTAGGAGGATTTCCAAATTAGTCGGCCTTCTTTAATGCCTAATGTGATCCCAGAAATTTCCCTAAACTACTCTAGCCAGCTGTCTTTGTAGATCTACAAAAATAATAATTAAAAGCAGACACCAGTATAATTTTGTGCGCATGTGTGTCTTTTAAATGATCGAAGTTCAGAACTTAGAATTTCATATGGTTGAAACCATATGATCGAAGATGTTCATAGTGTTTCACTGTTGCAGTCATGACTCTAGGGTTCTCCCCTGCCGGCAGGCAGTCCTCGGTTGGCCAGAATCCCAAAGTCTGGGTCCGGCGTCGGCTGTTCAGCCATGCTCCCTGACGTCAGAGTGCCAGGAGTACAAAGCTGACAGCCGACGCCATGTTCTCAAGTCTTTCTTGCCGTGCGGTGATAGCAGTTCGCAAGTGCCGGTCGGCTGACTCCTGACAATTTTTTCTGAACAAACTTCAGTCCGAAGACTTTCTTCTCCTACTCGAAGCTAAGTACCCCATTGGGGAAACTTTTTTCTTGCTCCAGTCCGATGTCAGAAAAAGTTAATAATTGTATTTCATATGGGAAGCAAATACCTCATAAGGATTTTCATTCTTACTGTATTCCTTGCTGAGGCCCTGACCATGACGTAGCTAGTTGTCAGTTTTGTGCTAGATTCAATCAACGTACAATTAAACGAAGGTACGATTTTGCATTTCATTACTTCGGCAGGCGTTTTAATTACAAAATGTCATCGGATACGGTTCCGGCTACCGGAGTTCACAAACGACGCAAGGACAAAGACAGGCCTCCGAGGTCCAAATCAGATGATATCGTACAAGCAGAGCCAGCTTCAGGTTTGGCCGTCGTCAGTGAGGTGCTTTTGCAGCCCCTGTCGGCCATTTCGGAACCGATGGCCGAAACGGACTCCCACGAGGAGCCAACTAGGCCTTTGAATATTTCTGTTGCAGGACCTTCGGACAATGCTCCTTCGGATGGGTCTGGAGCCGCTGTGCAGGTACCGGCTTCCAAAGGGGTTTTCAGGCCTACTCAGCTTCTAATAAAGGCAAAGACAAAGGCAAAGACTCCTTACAAATCAAAGACAGCAACACAGGCCTCTTCTGATCTGGCTCCCAAGTCACAGAAACAGTTACTTAAGATGGCGGAGGACTTGCTTACTATGATTAGGGGTTCACATCCCCCTCCAGATAAAAGGCCAAGGCAGGAAGTTTATTATGACTCCTTTGATCAGGCTTCTGTTTCTTCAGTTTCTTCTTCTGACCAGGAATATTCTTTTCCTCCTTATGAGGATTCTGATGCTGAGGAATCCTTTCCTTCAGCTTCTCCCCCTGAGGATTTCTCTTTTGGGGAAACTTTGCATGAAATGAGGAGTATTCGGAATCTAAGAAAAGACTAAGGGATTTTCTTCTTCTTCCCCAACATAGACCCCTGGCTATTCCTCCTATTTTGGATATTGTGGATGATGCTTTTTCGGAGGCTAACTTAACCCCTGACTCTTTTCCTCCAGCTCCTGTTAAGCCTGACAGATATTACAGGGTTCCCACCAGTTTTTATACAAGAACCCTACTGCTGACCCTGAAACCATTTCTCAGGGTCCTAAAGGAGTTAAGGCCACTTCTGCTAAAAAAACCATTCCCACTGAGAAGGATTCCAGATCTTTAGAAAGATGGGGCAAAAAAGTATACACTTCTGCTACTTTATCTATTAGGGCTTTAAACTGTCAGTTTCATATGCTGAAATACCAGCAATTTCTCCTGTCTGTTTTAAAACAAAAGCTAACTTCCATTTCCGCCTGTGCAGATGATGAGGAATTACATGACTTAATGCATACCACTGAACAAGTTGGGAAGCATGGTTTACACTGTGGATTTGATGCCTTGGAGGCTTCTTGTAGGGCTGCTGTCTCTGGCACAGTAATTAGGAGGCATACATGGTTAAAGGAACAACATTTGCCAGATCAAGTAAAAGCTAAATTATTGGATGCTCCTGTTCAGCATAATGTTTTGTTTGGATCTAAAGCTGAAGAGGTGATTTAAAAAGATGGAGGACAAGGCAAAATCCATGCAAACAGTTAAAGATTTCTTACAAGTACAGCCACACAGATTTAGTAGGAATTGGCCTACAAAAAATTGGTCCTTTCCCAATTCAGACAGGCCTCAGAGGGGTAGATACAGATGCTCCCGAGGAAGGCCTCAAACGCAAGCCTCTTACAGATCAAGACAGTGGACTGCTTCCACCCCTAGGGGAGGAGAGGACAGGTCGCAAGCTCATAGGAAACGGACTCAATGACTCCCTCTGTTGGGCTGCAGGAACTTCTTGCCTGGAAGCCCCTCTCGGAGGAAAACTTTCTCTTTTTCACCTAAATTGGACTCGTATAACTCAAGACAAGTGGGTTCTGGATGTGGTTTCGAGAGGTTACACATTCCATTTTCATACCCTACCAAGGCCAAGCGGATGGCCAGATCTTCCAAAACATCAATGGACAGAGGCCTTAAACCAGGTGGAAACTCTCTTGGCTATGAAAGCCATAGAACTAGTTCCACTTTCAGAGATGGGACAAGGGTTTTTTACTCAAGGCTCTTTCTAGTCCCCAGGAAGCAAAATTCGTGGAGACCCATTCTGGATCTGTCAGTCTTGAATACTTTTCTAGAGATACCAAAATTCAAGATGCTTACTCTACAGCAGCTACTTCCATTGCTGACCAAAAATGCATGGATGGTAACTTTGGATTCAAAGGAGCCATATTTACACATTCCCATCAGGCAGGAAAGCAGAAAATACCTCAGGTTCAGGTTTCAATTCTCTGCGCTGCCCTTTGGATTGTCTATTGCGCCCAGGGTCTTCACCAAATACCTGGCTCCAGTAGTAGCTTATTGCAGACTCAAGGGAATTCATATTTACCCTTATCTGGACGACTGTCTTATTCAGGCAGACAGCAAGGATGTCTTACTCCAGTATCTACAGTTTGTTCAGAATCTTCTCAAGTTCCTGGGATTCATTGTAAACATAAAAAAGTCAAATTTGACACCCTCACAACAGATAATTTTTCTGGGCGCTTCTCTAAACACAACAACCCAGATGGCATTTCTGACATGCGAAAAACAATTTCAGCTGGCTTAAACTTTCAAAACCTTGGCAACTTTAACTCGGCTATCTGCAAGGAGATTCCTGCAGGCTTTGGGTTGCATGGCCTCCTGCATCCTTCTCGTACCATATGCAAGACTACATATGAGGAAAATACAGTGGTACCTAAAAAGTGTATGGTCTCAGCATTGCCAAAGTTTAGACATACTGATCTCCGTCCTGCCTTGTCTTCAAAAGGAATTCCTTTGGTGGTCCAAGGCATGTACTCTAAACAAGGGAAAACCCTTCTGTCTGCCTCCTGCCACTCAGATACTAACCAGTGCATCGGGAGCCCATTTTCAGGGCAACTGTCTGCAGGGCCTTTGGACAAAGGATCAGAAGCACCTGCATATCAATTTAAAGGAAATGTTAGCCATTCAGAAAGCTCTATTGACTTTCAGGAATCTTCTACAACCAGGACAACTACTGATACGGACAGACAACACCACAGTTATGTGGTACATAAACAAGCAAGGGGGATCTCATTCCTACCCCCTTTGCAGACTAGCCATGGATCTGTGGAACACAGCTCTAGCTTGCAATCTGGACCTTCAAGCTCAGTTTCTACCAGGGAAGCAAAACTTCCTGGCAGACAGTCTGAACAGAAACCTTTCAGACCCACACGAATGGATGCTGGACACCGAAATATTCAAGATGATAACAGCAGTCTGGGGGTGTCCTCAGATAGACCTCTTTGCATCCCACCTCAATCATCAACTACAGCTTTTTGCATCAGGACTTTCCACGAACAAGCTTGGAAAGTGGATGCACTATCATTCAGTTGGAGAAACCTCTCGGGATATGCTTTTCCGCCTCTTCCACGGGTATTATTAAAGATCAAACAGGACAAGCCCAAGATGATAATCTTGCTGGCCCCAAATTGGCCTTGACAGTTTTGGTACCCAACACTGAAAAACCTTTGTCTGGAACCCCCTTGGGTTTTACCACAGACTCCGAACCTTCTGTCCCAACACCAGGGTCAGGTTCTACACTCCCATGTCAGAACTCTGGTTAATCCAGGGTCTTTGATTCATTCTCTCCTACCCAAGCAGGTTATGGATGTCATTTTAGAAGCCAGACATCCTAGAACTGAAAATCTTATGCAGGAAAATGGAAAAGATTTTGTTCCTGGATGCAAGCTCAGGATTCTGATCCTCTTCTTCCTAACATTCCTTTGATTTTACTTTACCTGACAGACCTCTTACAAAAGGGTCTCTCTTTCTCTTCCATTAAGATACATGCCTCTGCTATTTCTGCTCATTATAATACAGACCCTCCAATCTTTTCCCACCAGCTCATGAGACAGTTTCTCAGAGGAGCTAAGAACTTAAGGCCCCCTAGATCTCCTCCCATTCCTGCTTGGGATCTCAACTATGTTTTGGAAAAGCTCACCTTACCTCCTTTTGTGCCTTGCTGCCACATCTGACATGAAGTTTTTATCTTGGAAGACCGCCATCCTGTTGGCTCTGACCTCTGCCAGGAGAGTTTCAGAGTTGCAAGCTCTTATGGCTGTGGAACCTTATATTATTTTTCATCAAGACAGGGTGTCTTTAAGGACTAATCCTACTTTCATGCCTAAGGTGGTTTCCAAAGTGGCTTTAAATCAAACTATTCACTTGCCAACTTTTTTCCCCTCTCCTCAAAATAAAGGGGAAAGGATCTTGCATTCCTTGGATGTACACAGACAACTACGTTTTTACTGGGACAGAACCAAGGACATCAGGAAATCAGAGCAATTGTTTTTCTTATGCTTCAAGTTCCCAAGGTAAAGCCATTTCAAAACGGACCATTTCTAAATGGATTGCTCATGGAATCAGATTTTGTTATTCACACCATGGAAAGCAAATCCCAGGGAGTATAAGGACTCACTCCACCAGAGCTGCTGCCACTTCAGCTGCCTTCCTCAGGGGAGTTCCTACCAAAGACATTTTGGAAGCTGCAACTTGGAGTTCAGTGCATACTTTCTCAAAGCACTACAATCTACCTCTCTACTCTAAGTCTAGGGCAGGCTTTGCTTCTTCAGTCTTGCAGGGCCTTTTAGCCACCCCCTCTACTTTATGACCACCTCCCTTTCATTCTGCTTTGGGATTCTACCCTACAGTCATGACTGCAACAATGAAACACAATGAACATAGTACTTTTGTGTACACTTACCATAAATGTAGATGTTAGTGTCTTCACTGTTGCAGTCTGGGTTTCCCTCCCTCCTGTCCCCTCTTATTTTTTCTTTTGTGTGGTTCCTTTTTTCACCATTCTTCTGAGGTGTATTTGCAAAGGGTATGGGACCTTACTCATTTTGGGACTTCTGACATCTGGGGCAAGAAAAACTGGAGAACATGGCGTCGGCTGTCAGCTTTGTACTCCTGGTGCTCTGACGTCAGGGGGCATGGCTGAACAGCCGACGCCGGACCCAGACTTTGGGATTCTGGCCGACCGAGGACTGCCTGCCGGCAGGGGAGAACCCTACAGTCATGACTGCAACAGTACTCGAACATCTACATTTATGGTAAGTGTACACAACTGTACTTTCTAAAAATTCAAACATTTAAACTGAGATCTCCATACAGCATG